>NC_133618.1:387120837-387420837 GCF_048593235.1 Sminthopsis crassicaudata | reverse complement strand
GTCTCACTTAAGTCCAATTCATGTGCAAGGCAAGACATCACTCTAGTGAGGTCATTGGTCCTCTTTGAGAACTAAGGACTAAATAACAACAAACTAACTTCTAGCACCTGCAGCCCTAGAGATTGTTGAGAGAAGATTCCTAAAAGTCAGACAATTCACTCTTTTGGTTTGATATAAAATCTTATATCACTCAAAACTAAAGATTTTATTCCCTTTTATGCCTTCTTTAGTATATGCTAATATGGAGGTTTTGTCTGACTTCCATTGGCTGCTTCTTTTTTAAAAGAGAATTTACTAGTTATTCAGAATGGTTAGAATTTGGTGGGAAAGGATTAGGTTGGCTAGCCTAAGGACATCCCTCTTCCTTTCTGAGTAATCAGAGAAGTGGCTTTTATTCTTAACCCAGACCCATACTTCTAGGCTTGAGATATTTAAGGGATAGAAATTAAGGATGTGTCTAGTCCCATACTCCTCTTAGAATCTGGAGGTGAGAACATGTAACTTCCGTGGTCCTTCGTCCTGGCTGCCCCTCTCCGACTACTGGTATAGCCCACAAAGGTGATTAGATGTCAGTTCATATCTAACCATGTGATCACTTCATCTCTGGTCACCCTTCTGGATATATCATCTTCTCTCAATCCTCCCCCACTTCCAATTCCTCAGAATATCCTAGGTCAGGAGAAGCACTAACCTTTCCATAGATATCACTATTACTCTTCAATTACTTTTGTTAAAAGTTCAATCCATCCTGATATAGTACCATATGTAAATCTCCTTGGCTATTTTTTTGGACTCCTAAGATTCTTTCTCCATTTTCAAGGAAATCTGAATCTCATATTTCTCCCTTCTTCAATCCCTCTGCTCTCTCATACTTGGGGACTTTGGTTGATTTTATTTATTGATTCTTTTTCTCCAGAGGAGCCCTTTATTACCAGAATGTCACTGTCAGTAAATAATTTGATAGCACATTCAGCTGTACCCAATCTAGTTTTCACAATGGCTGGACTTTCCCAATATGCCTATATTATTCATGAAGTTATCCACATAAAGAGTCAAAAGGTTTCCAACAAAACAGCACAAGGCTATGTTTCTCTTCAGTAAAATAAACATGAGTCAATAGGTCACTTCTAACTGTATCTTTGATTAGCACGGAGCTAGCCATACATAATCCTGAGTTGAGATAACTTTTTTTTTTTATTTGATTTTTCTTGTGCAACAAGATAACTGCATAATTATGTATGTCCACCCTGGATCCAACATATACTTCTACCACATCCAACACATTGGAGCACTTGCCATCTAGGGGAGGGGGTGGGGGAAAGGGGGGAAATTGGAACACAAGGCTCTGCAAGGGCCAATGCTGAAGAACTATCCATGCATACATTTTGAAAACAAAAACCTTCAATAAAAAAATAAAGTACTGAAACTACAAAAAACTAATATATATATACAGAGAGAGAGAGAGAGAGAGAGAGAGAGAGAGAGAGAGAGAGAGAGAGAGAGAGAGAGAGTCTCCTTTGGTGGAGATTGACTGCTCAGGGTTTCCCCGCCCCAGGTCTAGATTATTAAGAGCAAATGGGTTTAGAAACAGGGGGTTGTAACGTGCTCTCCTGGCTGTTACAATTACTAGTCTGTCCTAGATCCACCAGAGTACCTTTGACCACTGTCCTTTGCAGTGTGAACTCTACCCGGCTCGCCTCCTCTGAGGCCTTCTAAGGTCTCTGGCCACAATCTCTTGAATCTATAGCTTAATAACCGGTAGCGCACTCAAGAACAGCCACGTGTAATCTTAAAAGCCTTTATTATACCTACTCACATAATGCCCTAACTGATGCCCTGACTTGTTGGTTCCCTGGTGAACACCTGGTCAGAAGACCCATGTGTTCACTACCAAAACCCTTACCTCTTTTGGCTACCCATCTTGGCTTGGCCACCCAGGCTGGGGAGCCAGGGTGAACAGCACGAGGTTAAAGAGAGCGGTTGCTGCCTGCAGTGGGCTTACATAGGGCCTGTGAGGTCACACACACAGCCAATCAGTGAGAGAGTCACCCATTACGAAGCTATCTCAATATGGCCAGGATCCCGCCCAAGGGCAGTCCTAATATCCACAGAAATTACTTCTGGGCCTCAATCTCCCGATGCACTGTGTCCGCCCATTTAAAGGGCCCTTACAGGGGGTAGCTGCAGTGTCTTGTGTGCTAGGCCAGGAGTTTAAATCTAAACCCAGACACTTGCAAGCTGTGAGTCACCTAACCCTATTCACCTCAGTCTCCTCATCTGTAAAATGAGCTGGAAATGGCTAATTCACTTATTTTTAAATAATCCTTAAATTTAAAAAATCTCATTATACATTATTTCATTTGATTTTCACAATATTCTTGTGAGGTAGATGCTATAATCATCTTAGTTTATATAGGAGGAAACAGATTCAAAAAAATTAAGTGGTTCGGGGTCATATATAGTGTTTGAAAAAGAATTTGATTCTAGTCTTCTTCTTTTTGCTATGGATACTGCCTCTTACTTCAAATACATACAAACAGGCATCTAGAGAACAGCAGCTTAATATATACTACACATAAATATTACTGAATCATCAAATTTGATATATGAAAACAAAGGACTTGAACATTCTCTTCAAAAATAAGATTGGATGGGTTTCTTTTTGGGTTGTTGTTTTTAAATATCTGTGCCTTCCAAAATGTGTAGGTACTGGTATTTATTTCTTCTTGAGTGATAGCACATTAATATGTCTGAAACTGGCACAGAAGACAGAACAGGTTGGGCATAGGTGGTACAGTGGATAGAGAGCATGGCCTGTAGGCAGGAAGACTCCGTCTTTCTGAGTTCAAATCTGATCTCAGACAATATCTATATGATCCTGGGCAAGTCCCTTAACTCTGTTTGCCATTGTAAAATGAGCTGGAGAAGGAAATGGCAAACCACTCCAGTAACTATCAAGAAAACCCCAAATGAGATCCCAAAGAGCAAACTGAACAACAAAATAAATATTTACATCATTACACTGGCAATTCTTTATAAAATCATCTTGGTCTTTTTCCACTGTCTTCTCTTTGGGTTGGGCTTGATCTTATTGCCAGTTTTCATGCAAATTCCTTGAAAAATGAGACAATTCTGCTTCTGTTGCTTTGTGAAAACCCTCTTAATCTTGAAAGTTTTGTGGAAAAATTTGAGAAAGTTCACTACCATGTCTTTATCATAGTGGTGGAGCAAGAGAAAAAAGTGGAAAGTGGGACTTCACTTTATAAGTTGATTCTCCTTTATCCCAATTCCCCAACATTCTCAAGTTTTAACTTGTACCTTCTCCGTAGTGCAATCATACTCAGGGATGGTCATTCCATTGATCTGGCCATCATTCATAAGTGTTCTGTTATAAATCTGATATCCTTCTATCTAATCATAACTTTCTATATTCTCTGTGCTTCATTCACTCCTATCTGTATTCTCTGTTCTTATTTTAATCTTTACCATCCATATTTACTTTTCTAGGCCATTACCTCTTTTTTTTTTTTCTTATTTTCTTCTCTTTCAAATCTTGATCTAACTAGTGGCAGCTTATAATATATTACCAGTGATGGCTTTCCAGTACCATTTTGGATCTCATAGCCCGTGGTCCCTTATCATTGATTTCCAGAGAGAATTTTCACACATAGAATCAGTTTTGTACAAAATATATCCTGTTTTTAAGCCATTTTTTTGGTAAGGTTAATTTTTAAAAATTTATACATAAAAAATAAAATAAAATCTTTGCCTGATAGTTAACTAGTTAACTTGCATGGTCTTTTACCCTTGAATTTCTTATCCACTTTTCTGTTACAGTTTGTACCTTTCTATTTCCCAACCATCTACTTTCTCTACTCTTATATTAAACTGTTGAAAGTTTGTACTCCTATATATTATGGATACTCCTATATCCATACTGTTGAAAGCAGATGGAATAAGGTTACACAGCCATGGTAACTGGATCCACTTTAAATTTGTTATGTAATCTCAACTAGTCTTTCTTTGCTTCACACAAATCTTTTATTCCTTTCTTTCTGCCTCTTTCCATTCCCTTGAACATTTGTTCCAAACCTTCTGTTTTCTCCTTATGTCACCTATACTAGTCACTCAAGCTTCCCTTTTATCAGATGGTATTGCTAATAACTTCACTGAAAACATTGAGACCATCTGACCCCTTTTTTTTCCAATTCTGCATTTCATTTCACCTCAACATCATTTACTCTTTCTTTGCTCCTAACTTGGAGGATGTAGTCGTTGGGTTTTTTGTATTTTGGGACAGTTCTTTTTTTTTAATAGTATGTTTTTCAAATACATACAAAGATATATTTTTTAACATTTATCTTTGTAAAACCCTGTGTTCCAAATTTTACTCCCTCCTTCTCTCCTTCCCCCTCCCCAGGACAGCAAAAACATCTAAGATAGGTTGAACATGTGCAGTTCTAAACATATTTCCTTATTTGTCATGTTGTACAAGAAAAATCAGATCAAAAGAGGAAAAAGCCATATGAAAGAGGGAAAAAACAAGCAAACAAACAACAACAAAAGGTGAAAATCCACATTCAGTTTCCTAAATTCTCTCTATATAGATAGCACTTTCCAACACAAGTCTATTGGAATTGCCTTGAATCACCTCATTGTTGAAAAGAGCCACCTATCACACTTATCGCAGGTGATCACATAATCTTGTTTCTGTGTACCACTTCACTTAGTAATAGTTCATGTAAGTTTTTCCAAGCTTTTCTGAAATCAGCCTGCTTATCATTTCTAATAGAACAATAATATTCCATTACATTCATATACCATCACTTATTCAGCCATTCCCCAACTTATGGGTATCCCTCAGCTTCCACTATCTTGCCACTACAAAAAAAAAAAGCTGCTACAAACATTTTTTCACATGTGGATCCTTTTCCCTCTTTTATGATCTCTTTGGGATACAGAGACACTGCAGGATTAAAGGACATGCACATCCTTATAGCCCTTTAAGCATAATTCCAAATTAATTTCCAAACCAATTGAATCATTTCACAATTCCACCAACAATGCATTAGTGTCCCAGTTTGAAGAAGTCATTTTTAACCTGAAAATATCTCATCATCTTGTGCCTTTGATCTCATTTCTGGCCTCTCCTCCCTCACTAGCACAATGCCCCTTGGTTCATCTTGTTAACCTGCAATAACTACTCATAAAGTAGTAGAAAAAAAGAAATTTATTCAAAGTAAAGAAACTGCAATTTGAGACACCATGTAGTACTAAGGTATTGGGATATCTGCCAGATTCAATCAGGCAAGGTGATTATATTATGGTTAATCAAAGAGGGAGAGGAAACTTGGCCATAGAACATCAGGAAGCAAGATATTTATTACATCAGTTGGAATTTCATCAAATAGATTGGAATCAAGTCAGGGATGGGAAACAATAGCAGGATTGGGCATATGGGTTATTCTTTCAGTCTGCACGTTACAGTTCCCAGGAAGACCAAGAAGCTGATCTCAGCTTATTTGGGCTGCTTTCAGATGGGTGACAGAGAATTGGGGAGTTCAGAGTAAAGAAATGTGTCAAAGATTCCATAGCTGTACATGAATCCAATAATCTCTTTTCTAATTATCAATATATTTGTATCTGGTTATTCCTCTACTTCTGATAATAAACATGATCAAGCCTACCTCTTCTCTAAAAAAACAACTTCATTTAATCCTACTATATTCTTCAGCTGACATTTTTCCTTCTCTTTATAAACTCTTCGCTGCCATCTCTCCTTTACAGACAAAATTCCTAAAAATGGATTCTCTCTGTTTTTCATCCCACATTCACTTCTCAATGCTTTATAATCTAGCTTCTGATCATGTCACGTAAATAAAACTATTCTCTTCAAAATTACTGAAAATTCACAAAGTAAATGGATGGGGAATTAGAAAAGTATAAGCAGTGACAGAAAAGTGATTAGGAAATTCAGTGGTAAAAGACCATGTAAAGCTGAATTGGCTAACTATCAGGCCAAGATTTTATTTTATTTTTTATGTATAAATTTTAAACAAATTAACCTTATCAAAAAAAGTGGCTTAAAAACAAGATATATTTTGTACAAAACTGATCCTGTGTGGTGAGGATTTTCTGTGGAATTCACAAAGTATATAATTCACTAATGGCCTTTTCTTATCATTCTGGACCTTTTTGCAGTATTTGAGGATGCTGACCGCTCCCTCTTCTCGTATAGAGCCTGTCACACATTTCTTCCTGGATTTATATCATACTGTTCTCTTTTGTTTTTCCTTCATTCACTTGCAAGACCATCATATTTTTTCTGAGATTCTGGATATGCTCCCAGGCCTTTGTCCTGGGCCCTCTTCCTTTCTTCTCTTGTTAATCTTATTAGGACCAGGAGTTCAGCTATCATTTCTATGCAAATGAAGTTCAGATCTATATGTACATCACAGTATTGTCCTTAAACAATAATCTTACATCATCAATTTCCTATTATACATTTCCAATTAGCTCTCATAACTATTTCAGATTGAACATGTCCAAAATAGAATTATCTTTTCCCTCAAATCCCCACTTCTTCCTAATTGATTTCTCATTGACATACCACTATTCCTTATCTTTTCTGGCACTCAGACTTCCAATATTAGAATCATCTTTAATGCTTTGAAACCAATCAGTTGCCTCATCAAGTCAATTCTATATCTAAAATATATGTCCAATATGCCTCCTTTCTACATATATATATATATATATATATATGTAGTTACATTTTTACATATTTCCACAATTATCATGCTGCACAAGAAAAATCAGATCAAAAAGGAAAAAAAATGAAAAAGAAAACAAAATGCAAGCAAACAACCAAAAAGTGAGCCACACTCAGTCTTCACAGTCCTCTCTCTGGATGCAGATAGTTCTGTTCATCACAAGGCCATTGAAATTGGCCTGAATCACCCTGTTGAACAACTCGGTTCTTAGGGCCTTCACAATCTAGTTGCAGACAACTTTTTCAGGTTTATTGTATATTTGCTTTTATGTAACCTACATATCAGCAAAGCTGGTCTGCTTGCTATTCCTTATTATATAACTTTTCATCTCCTATCTGTAATCATTTGTTTAGGCTACTTTCCATCCCTGGAATGCACATTCTCTTCATCACTATTTCATAGAATACCTATTTTCCTTTAAATCTCATTTCAAGTGTCATTTTCTAAAGGAATCTAAACTAATTACCCCAATTATTAATGCTTTCCCCTCAGAAATTTTTATGTAAATACCTATATAAATTATTTACTTATCTGTCTTTGTGTTGCTTCCCCATCTCAACAGGATATAATCCTGAGGGAAGGGACTATTTCATTGTTATCTTTATATTCCCTGTGCCTCACATTGTGTCTGTCACATAGATGTCACTTACTACATACTTGCTGAATAAACTAAGAGCACATACTCATATGGCTTAAATTATTACCATGCAGATGATTCCTAAATCTACATCTCCAAATTTTCATTGGTTTTCTGAGCTCCAGAATTTCCCCTCCAACTCCTGATAAGACATCTCTATATTGATGCCCCATGGGAACTTCAAACTCTTTTTTTTTTTTTTTTTTAAATTGGGTTTATTACCTTTTCCCAAAAATTTGTTACTTCTTTTATCATTTTCTCTGTCTGGGCCACTACTATTCATTCTGTTTCATCCCCTTAATATTATCTTTAGGTCTTTCTCTTTCATCTTTCACATCCAATCAAGTACCAAATGCTATCAATTTCATATCTACAACATCACTCATCTATCCTTTTTTTTAGCTATCCCATTGTTTTCATCTTAGTACAGTAGAGAAAACTTCATAATTGCCCATCAATATTATCACAATTGTTACCTCACAGATATTCTTACCTTTGCTTTCTGACTGGCCAATCCATCCTTTCTACATCTTCCAGAACATAGACCCTTTTTACAATATAGATCTGATTATATTATTCCTCTCCTCAAAAATCTTTAGCAACTCTTTAATGTCTTCTGAATCAAATTGAGACTCCTTTATCTGGTATTCAAAGTCTGGCACAATTGGGTACCATTTTACTTTTCCAGGCTTATTTCATATTATACCACTCTATTGATTCTAAATTCCAGCTAAACTGGGATCCAGCTTCGTCTTCCAAATCTTATACAATGTTATATCACTGTGTTTTTGCTCAAACTATCTGCTATGTTGCCTTCCCTTTCTCCCCCTCTTCACCATCCTTAAAGTCCAGTTCAAATGTCATCCCCTCCAGGAAATATTCTTTAGTTTCTAAAGCTGAAAGCAACCTTTCTCTTACCTCACATGATATTTTTATAAAGCACTAAACTTTATGTCACACAATTCTGGGTAAGGAAATTGCAATATGTAATGGCAGTGATAGTTGTTGTCACTTGTAACAGAGGGAAAACAATGTGATTACTGGTAAAGGACCCCACTTCACTGATTCTGATTGCTGTCTACCATGTATTCTACTATGTCAATAACAAGCATTTATTAAGTATTATTAAGTATTGACTATATGCCAGGTACTGTGCAAAATACTGAGGGTACAAAGAAAGGAAAAAAGCAAATAGTCCCTGCTCTTAAGGAGCTCACATTCTAAATAAGGAGATAAAGTATAAATAAGTACTTACAAACAAAATATATACAACATAAAATGGAGATAATCTCAGAAGGTAGGCATTAAGATTGGGTGGGGGGAAGACTTTTTAAAGAAGGCAGGGCTATAGCTGAGACTTGAAAGCAGACAGTGAAACTCAGAGGAAGAAATGAGGAGGGGAAACCTTCGAGACATGGAGGACATTCCCCAAATTAGGGAGATGGAACATTTTATGCAAGGAATACCAGGGAAGTCAGTATTACTGCATCACAGTATAATGGAAGGGGGTAAGGTTAAAACAACAGAAAGACAATCTCAGGGCTTTTTATTCACTTTGGGCTATAAATTTCTCTGCTGAAAATTGTTCCTGCTTATCAGCTTCAGCTGGCTTGAAAATATAGTTGTAAATTGCCCCCAATATTGACCTTCCTATCCCTTTGCCTCAAATTGAGATGGGATTTATCTATTCTTTCCACTGAGATGTTTATCAATCAGAATGAACATTAACCATGAAACAAGTATTAGTAGCTACTAGTTATCTTTTTATAAAAAAAAGGGAAATAAATAACAACAATGAAATAATAGTGTAAAGAGGAAAAGGTCCAATTCATGGAAATACACCCTGTCCTCTTTACTGCTAGTTGCAGCAGAAATTAGCTTATTCAACTTTAACACCTATCCTTTGTGGAGAACTTACAAAAGTGATGAGAGTAGCCTACTTTTCCTTACAGGGGAAAAGAGCACTTAGGTTATCTTACCAAACATGGTCCATATGAGCAGAGCAATATCAACAATGGTCTCTGAGGGAAGGTTGAGGAGCATCCTGGGCTCCTGTCCACGTGGTCCAAAAATGGAAGATGATTCCCTAACTTTAATTCTTGATTCAGCTCTACTCCTTCTGGCATCTTTCTACCCAGAAATCTTCACAAAGCAGTCCCAGAATTCCCAATTCTAAAACGTCACTAGCTGGTGAATTCTGGGGAGATAGCTGTTGGAGTGTCTATCACCATGGCAACACAGGTTACATAAAGAAACTGCCTTACCAGTGTGATAAAATCAAGATTGAGAAAAAAGAAAGAAAAAAAGAAGATATCTAGATTGTGATCTTATTATAAGTTCTACAAGGTCAAGGATACTCTTTTCTATTTTTTTTTTTTTTGTTAGTACATTTAATTTTTTTTATATTCAATCATAATACCCAAATCCTGTTCTCAAGAGCTTTTAGTACAGCTGGGGAGATAGACATGTCTTAACATGAAAACATTACCAGTAATAAGAATATAACTAAATTATGTAGTACAGATTCTGAGTATAGGGAAAATGCCAAAGAAAAGGACAATTGCCATGAGATAGAGAAGCATGGGCTTCCTTAAACTTTGAAGAATTTGGTTAGGCAGAGAGGAGAAGAGGAGCTGTGGTATTGTAGCAAGAATGTTGAATTTAAAGTCCAAAAATCTAGATTTCTCCCCACCCCCTCAATTCTGCTATTTACTACCTAAATGATATGGGAAAACTCTTTTCACTTGCCTAGTCTCATATAAAATAAATGAATTGATCTAGACAATCATTATATTTGGACTATAAAAAGGAGACTACTTTGTCGAGTGCAGAAAATATGTGTGGTAATGAGAATTGGCTAATAATAAAAGCTCACATTTATGTTTACATTTATGAAAATTATCTTTTTTGATGTTCAAAACAATCCTTTGAAATAGCTGTTATTAATTTACTCACTTGAAGTTCAAAGAAGTCAAAAGACTTGCTCAGGATTTCACAACTAATGTGTGATTATCTAATGTGAATACCTAATCACACAATTGGATTACACATCTGAATTGCACAATTAATAAACTAATGAAGTAGGGCCCAGGTTTTCTTGAATCCAATTTCTGGGTTCTAGTTCATGCTACTTTTCCTAAATGAAATGGGTTAAGATGTATGGAATAATAACTGGCTTTTATATAGCATTTATATAAATATTTATATATTTAAAGTGTTTGAGATAGAATTTGAACTTAAGTCTTCTTGACTCCAGGTCTAACTCTCTATCCATCACTTACTTGTCTTTATGAGAATACAGTCTACAATATTTTCATATGGATATTTAAGTGTTATAAATAAATTGCTATCATGAGGAGATTTAAAAAAAAGAACTTAAAAGTCAGCTTAGTCAAAAAACACTTGATTTGACTTACTAGCCAAATGGAGAAATGTGGCAGCCAAAAGCAATATTAATTTAGACTATAAACTCAATTATAAAAGCTTACAGAGAAGAATGATCTAAGATTATGAGCAGTATTGCCTCATAAAACTGAGAGAAGCAGTGGACAGTAAAACTGGTTTAAAGAAAGTTTGGTGCAGAGCCAAGAAAACAAAATTATACATGACTATAAAGGAAAGAAGCAGCAGAATGAAAATAGTGTGAAATTATAAAGAACACATATGACTCCAAAAAAGAAATATTAGAAGATGGAAATCCACAAGTGTTGTGCACTGCACATATTTTCAGACTTTATAATGCACTATCAGTTATGCTGGGTTTTTCTCCTTTTTTTGTTTTTATCCTTAAAAAATGACAATTGTTATATAAAATAATCTCTGAGAGGGTGATAGATACCAGGAAAAACAAAGGTTATGTGAATAATAAAAGATATCAGTAGAAACTTATTTATTTAAATTTAATGTTTTTCCCCCAATTACATATAAAAACAAATTTAATATCCACAATTTTTTTAATTCAAAATTTCTCCTACCTGCCTCCCATCTCATTGAGAAGACAAGCAATTTGATAAAGTTTATGTATATGAAGTTATGTAAAACATATTTCCATGTTAGTTATGTTATAAGAAGACACAGACAGAAAAAAAGCCAAGAAAAATAAAGAAAAAGTATGCTTCAATCTGCATTCAGATTCTATCAGTTCTTTCTCTGGAGACAGCATTTTTTGTCATAAGTCCTTCAGAATTGTTTCAGACATTATATTTCTGAGCATAACGATCATTCACAGTTGATCATCATACAATATGGCTGTTACTATATATAATGTCTTCCTACTTTTGCTCATTTCACTTTGCATCAGTTCATGTAAGTTTTTCCAGGTTTTTCTGAGAGCATTCTACCCATTGTTTCATATAGTACAACAATACTCCATTATAATCATATAAACTTGTTCAATCATTCCACAATTGATGGATATTGCTTCAGTTTTCAATTTTTTTGCCATCGCAAAATGAGCTGCTTGTACATATAGATGGTTCTTTTTCTTCTCCCTTTCCCCCTTCTCCCTTTTCCTCCCATCTTCTTCCCTCCCCCCCCCCACCATGCTTATAGATCAAACTGAAATGATACTAAAGAGAACAAAGGTGAAAGAAATATGTGGATTAGACCAAGTATATAGAAGGGGATATGTACTAAAGGTGACATAACTGTGAGAGCTTTAAGTGATTGATTAATTCACAAGGTGGTTGAAGGAAGAGAAGATAGTAAAGTTGTGTGTGTGTAGGGAGGTACCTTAACCTTTATTAATATATTTTTAAAAAGTAACCAAGAGAGCAACAACAGCTACCAATCCCTTATTTTTCAATCTATATTGAATTTTTATGAGAATTATCTAGGCATGCAATGAAGACAATATTGGTAGGAAATAGGCTTTCTTTCACAAGTGGTTTGAACAGTAGATTTTAACTTGAACAATTGAGTAAAAAAGATAGAAAATTCAAGATTCCATTTAATTTATTGTTTGTTAATAATTTTTAAGGTATTTGATCTATAGAATAAATCCGACAAGATTCTCTCTCATCCTTTGTTGTTGTGGCTCAGTCATGTCTGATTTTTTGTGAGCCCATTTGGGGTTTTCTTGGTAAAGATACTGGAGTGGTTTGACATTTCCTTTTCCAGATCATTTAACAGATGAGGAAACTAAGGCAAAGGGAATTGCTTTTGTTCAGGGTCCCCAAACTAGTAAATGTCCTAAACCAGATTTGAACTCAGAAAGAAGAAATTTCCTCACTCCAGGCCTGGCATTCTACCACTGTGTCCCTTAGGTCCCATCCATACAGGAACATTATTTAAATTCTCTTGAAAGATAAAATAACAAAAATAAACTAATTCAATTACACACTGATCATAAATACCAAATGAAGCACAAAACAGGAAATGTTTTCTTACAAAGGTTTTTAACCACTGTTATAGAAGAGACCCAGCATGGAGTCCAATTTGCAGAGGGAGTTCCTTTGGATGGAAAGGTTCTCCAGATGTTCCTTTTTTTTTTTGAATGATATTGTGCTGGTTGTATCTAAGAACACTGCAGAGCTTCCTGGAAAAGATCTGTAATCATTTAAAAGACTTTGTGCAAAGGATGTAATCAAACAGTTCTCAAAAGGAAGAATTTTAAAGCATTAGTAATCATATGAAAGAATGCTCCAAATCACAAATAACAAGAGAAATGGAAATTGAAGCAACCATGAAGTTTCTTCTCGTACCTACCAAGTTGGCAAAAAGAGATGAAAAATGGAAATAATTGATGTTGGGATGTTGTTAGCATTGTGGGGAAGATAAGCACACTGTTGGTACATGATAAGTATGTTGGTGGAGCTGGGAATCAGAACCACTACTTTGGAAAGCAATTTGGAATTACACAAATAAAATAAATAAAACTTCCGTACCCTTTGACCCAGAGGTGTCACTAGTAGGTATATTCCCCAAGGAATTGATAAGAATGTTTCCACATAAACTAAATTTTTTTTTTTTTTCTTTTCTGAGGCTGGGGTTAAGTGACTTGCCCAGGGTCACACAGCTAGGAAGTGTTAAGTGTCTGAAACCATATTTGAACTCTGGTCCTCCTGAATTCAGGGCTGGTGCTCTATCCATTGCGCCACCTAGCTGCCCCTCACATAAACTAAATATTAAAAAGTATTTAGAGCAATACTTTTTATAGTAGCAAAAAAATAGAAACAAAGTAAATGTTCATCCAGTGAGAAATAGCTAAATCAGTTGTGGTACATAAATACAATGAAATATCACTGACTATAAATAGCAACAAATATAACAAATACATGTAAATGACCTAATGTAAAATGAAGCAGAGCCAAGAAAACAATATGTACAATGATTACAATAATGTAAATGGAAAGACCAAGTATATAATAAAGATGAATATTGTAAAATTACAAAGAACAAGCATGGAGAAATATGAGGAAATATAATCACCTTATTTCTTTACAGAGAGGAAAGGTCCACCAATGTGGGGCACTGCAAATATTTTCATAATTTTTCTATGTATTGATTAGCTTTACCGATTTAAAAGTTTTTTTCTTTTTCTTTAAAAATATTGTTATACTGGAAAATGAATGGATACCCATCAATTGGAGAATGGTTGGGTAAATTATGGTATATGAATGTTATGGAATATTATTGTTCTGTAAGAAATGACCAACAGGAGGAATACAGAGAGGCTTGGAGAGACTTACATGAACTGAAGCTAAGTGAAATGAGCAGAACTAGGAGATCACTATACACTTCTACAAAATAGAAGAATTTGTATTAACCACACAGAAAAAGGGGAAGGGATGGAGAGAAGGAGGGAAAATTCAGAATAGATGTGAGTACAAGGGATAATGTTGTAAAAAATTACACATGCATAGGTACTGTCAAAAAAAGTTATAATTATAAAATTAATTTTAAAAATATTGTTATACAGGATGACTGGAGAGGAGGAGGAAGGAGAAATGGGAGAAATTTTGGCTATCATGTAATGTAAAGAACAAAAGATATCAGTAAAAATTTTTCTACAAAATAGAAGAATTTGTATTAACCACACAGAAAAAGTTTATTAGATTAAAGAATGTCTATTGTCCAGATTATAACATACTGTGGACAATCAGTCCATTCATCCACAGTTAAGATGGATGTGTAGATAGATCTAGAAATTGATATGCATGTATATATTTTATAAATAGCACACATATACTAACTGTATGAGCAAAGATAAATTTTCTTGTGCCAGAAAAGGCAACAGAAGAATCACAGGAGCTTATACCTATGTAAAATTGATTCATCTCTCCCCATGCTAGCCTATCTCTGAGGTGAAGAGAAAAAAAAAAAAGGTAGCTTTCTCCTTAGTGCTCAACTTTTAGATTTTTCCTTGTTTTTTCACACCAGGTTCTAAAGGAATTAAATCTATTATATGACTAACTTTTAATATATTTCTAATTATTCACACAATTTTCTACCTAATTGGCTCATTCCAACTTTAGCTGAAGACTTAGGAAAAGAATTAAAATCTCTTTTCCTCATTGCATTTGGGTTTGGTTTTGGATTCTCCTTCCTCTCTAAATCCTACTCTGTACATTCAATAATCAACCAGGCTCTGGTTGCTGGCCATCTAGCTGCCTTTTTTAATGGCAGTTTAAATAGCCTAGTAACTGAAAGCAAGCCATTAGGGAAATAAAGCTTCCAAAAGCTTTCTGCTTCGACTGGCAAACTGGAAATACAATTTTCCCAATGGACCTGATGTGTAAGGATGGGAAGAAAGGTGTTATGAACTGGATTGGTACTTCTTGTTGCTCCCTGGAGTCTGCAGGACACTGCCTTGGTTCCTTTAGCATACACCAGATCACTTTCTTGCTTTGCTATGTTTTCTTACCATTAGCATTCCAAGTCTGCTATTGTGCTTAGCTTTTTTCTGCTCATATGTCCTGTCCCAGAATGCCAGGTAGTGAACCTTCCCTTTTCAGCATCTGGATCCCTAATAGTTTGTACTTCTCAGTGACTGCTCAGTTGCCTCCTCTGTTGCTCTCTGCTCAATCCAACAAGAACTGGAAGGATTAGAGTAGGGGCATACATACTCTTGTTGACCTTGGTGAATAACCAGTGTTAACAATATCTTGGACATAGAATAAGGATAGATAGCAAGTTGGATACAAATTTATATAAAGGAGAAAGAGTAGTTAGATTATTTTCAAAAATCTACACAGTTCCTTTATTAAGGTGTGGTTGTCTTCCCTTCCCTCCACCATAGCTCAGTTGATGCAATCACAAGATGACAAGATATTAATATATTAAGGTATTACTACTCAGTTATCCCATTATAAAACATGAACATCTCTTCTTTATTAAATAAAAAAGGGTTTATCCATTATCAGATAAATAATAATGGACCATGCACTTGTGAGTCCTAGAAGACACAATCTAGTCAGTTTGAATCAGTTGGCTAGAGAGTCCGGAGTAGAGGAAAAACTGTGGGGGAAGGATTAATGGCATCTAGAAGCTGAACTATGACCCAAAGGGAGAAATATCGTCTAGAAGTTGGAGGATCACTCTGAGAGAGTTCAAGGCAAGGTTGAGTGAGACAAACATACTTCAGACAAGTGTGGATGCAGAGAGGCCATGACTTAAAGCTAGAAGCAGCTTCGAAGAGCAGTAAAGAAAACCAGCCATGGACTCAAGAGAGAGCTAGCCCTGGTAATTGATAGTTGAGTTGCAGAGGGATGTAGCTTTTGGGAACCCAGTTGAGAAACCAATCAACCAGGGAGAGAGATTGTGCCAGAAATAGAGCTTTGTGAGAATACACTAGAATAGAAAGAATTTCAAGGCCCTTTAGTACCAAAGGGGTGATGAGCAGCTTTGGCCAAATGTGCTCCTTACATGACTGCTCCGTGATTATCATTTTTAAGTTTGTACCCATTCTTAACATGAATATTTTGTGTAGTAGTAGGAGAATGTACTCCAAACTTATAGGGGAATGTCTTGTAGCTGCTATTCTTAACTAAACCATTTTAGTATATGTCTTTGCTAAGATGTAATTATCTCTATTGGCTGACTATTAAGGGGAGCACAATGGTGGGAGCTCTTGAGTTTAATAGTTTTAGGAGTGGGTACCTATAGGACTCTCACTAAAATGTGAGGTAGCAGTCACTCTATCTAATCCATCACTTGTCCATCTCTTTTTCAAGGTAGTACAGAAAGTTTGAGATGGAGAGAGAGCACAGGCTAGAATGGAAGCAAACCTAAGTCCCTTTAAAGAGGATGGAGAGAAAAGGACGATTGAAATTGTTCATTTAGCAAATGATTAGCCAACTGTAGAAAATCTTTTTAAATGACAGTTCTTATCTTGGTTTGTCTCTTTTGGAAAGAGCAGCTCTGGGACTTGTGGGGACTCTGCCAAACACATTCTTTTCTGAATCTGGCTAAACAATAACCACCACTAAGTCCCTGAAAACAGACACTGTTTTTTTTTTTTGTTTTTTTTTTTTAGAATCTCAATTCCTCCCCCCAGCTTCCAGTCTCCTTCCTGATTCATTAATTATCTAGTTAGTTGAGTTTTTCCTCAGCCCTTTAAAATATAAATAGTAAGCACTTTATAAGTCCCTATTAAATGAAGGGATCAGCAACAATTACCTAATGAAATACTGGGAAAGTCGTGATTTAAAATCCCAACCCCCTATTCTGACTCTGTCTTTGTTTGGAGCCAGAGGGATAATTGCTATGACATATAAACTAATTGCAGTAACTAAATGAGGGCCTTCTGCCCCAAGCTTGAGGGCTGGTCCTGGTGAAAAATCACCACCTGCTCAAGGGGCCTGGCCAACTTCCTTTGTCACTTTTTTTTTTTTTTTTTTTTTTTAAGATATTTGGAAGGAAGATGTGATTAAAGTAGATTCTCCATACCTGGAAAGTGATAGGTGAGAGCTATCTGCAATCTCATATTCTTAGATCTGAACATAGTTAAAGCTAGTAAAAGACAGTGATGAATAATTCCCTGACTTTCTTTTTGACAGACTCCACACTTCTTCCTGACTATGATGATTCAATCAGGTCACAGATTTAGAGCAGGAAGGAACATATGAAGTCATCTAGTTCCTTAATTTTGTGGATAAAGCAACTGAGATCTGGAGGTACCAAAAAAACAAAACAAAAAAAACAAAAAAACAAAAAAAAAAAAAACTTTCCTAAGGATATTCAGTAAATGGCAAAGCACAACTTTCAATTTAGGTCTTCGAACTCCAAATCTAGACCTCTTTGTGTTATGACATTATTGCCTCCATTGAGGTCAGATCATCGTTAGCTTTCCTCACCCATTCTCTCTTCCTTTCATCTCCCCCACCAAACACCTACCTACTTAGGCCCATGGACTCATCTGTTTATCATCTCAAGCCTACAGATCTGCTTATCAGCTGTGTAGGACCTCTTGAAAGGTCAAGATAGGAGTACCAAGATCTGCTCATTAGCCCTTTTGTCAACCAATGAAATTCTGTATTTTGTGCAGAACTTCCAGAAGGTGAAGAGCAAGGTCAATCAACCAATGACATGTGTATTTTAAATGTGCTTCATCTGCATTGTCTGCATATCAAGCACTATAAAACTAAGACCACAGGGGAAGGAGGCATCTTAGATCAAGAGAAAGATCTGAGGTCCACTTCATTTGAAGGAGGCCATGACTATTAGTAAAGTTCCATCGACCCAAAGCTTTGTCTCAGTTTCTTTTATTGTAAATTGGAGTATTTTGGACCTCACATATGGAGGCAAAGAGACAGATGAATAAGACCATTCAGAAGATACATAGTTTAGGTTACTTACCCTAAAAAAACATCTTTAGTTTGGTATCTTGAAGGATACAATGTCATTTAAATTTTTCTCTGGAAGAACTTATCCAAGAAGAATAATCCTTCATCTGGAGTTATAGGAGGACTAGAGAAAAGAAGTTACTTATCCAAGAGTGTGACAGTTTAAATAAGTTTAAAAGGATACTAGATGCAACCTTTGGTTCCAGTCTTCTCTGCTACATTTAAACCTACTCTCTCTTTCTACAAAGGCATTGTTGCATAGAAGATAATCTATTGTTGTATAGATGTTATACTTGGAGTTAGAAAGACCTGGTCCCTGTTCAAATCCTACCTCAGATATTCATTAGCTGTGCAGTCTTGGACAAATCACTTACTCTCTCTGAGTCTCAGTTTCTGTTTGTAAAATGGAGATAATACTTATTTACATCAGGGTAGCTCATAGGATTGAATTAGGTGAGGCATGTAAAGCATTTCGCCAATATTAAGCTGCTAGATAAATGGGAGCTATTATCATTTCTGCTTTCTTTTACCTTATAAAGCATCTTCTTTTGTGCTTATACATGTTTTTGTTTCTGTCATTCCTTTCTCTGGAGAGTAGTTTGAAATCAAACTGGACTGAAGGAGAAGATAGTAGGATATGTAAATTAGCACCTAACCTCTTGCTGCCTTTTCATGACATCTGCTTGGACAGAATTTCTTTTTTCATTTCCCATCTGGAATAGCCCGATTAATTTTTCAGGCCACTAGTCATCACCTTGCATGGGTGACAGCTCTTAAGGGCTTCACTGAAAACAGGGGCTTGTTGTTCAGTGTCCAAACAATTCCCCTCAAGTTGTCTTGCCTCCAGTTTTTCCTGCTTTCCCAGCTCACCTACTCAGCACTTAAAGGATCAGGGAGATTGAGAATTGTCTCGGGATGACACCTATTAACATTCTCATTGTGGAGATGATTCAGAGCAGTTCCAATGGTCTTGTGATAAAGAGAGCCATCTGCAACCAGAGAGAGGACTGTGGAAACTGAATGTGGATCACAACATAGTATTTGTACCCTTTTTGTTGTTGTTTACTTGCATTTTGTTTTCTTTTTCATTTTTTTTCTTTTTGATATGATTTATCTTGTGCAGCATGATATTTATAGAAATATGTATAGAAAAATTGCACATATTTAATATATATTGAATTACTTTCTAGCTAGGGGAAGGAGTGGGGGGGCAGGGAGGGAAAAAAATTTAGAACACAAGGTTTTGCAAGGGTGAATATTAAAAACTATCCATGCATATATTTTGAAATTTAAAAAGCTTTAATAAAAAAGACAAAAAAAAAAAATTAAGGCTCAAAAAATAAGGAACCTAATGCAACAGGAATCTGCTGCATGCATGTTCTCATGAAGTGATTCTGGGGATTCAACATCTGGGGAGACTTGTGATGAATTGGAATGGAAAAGGTTCTGTTCTCTAAATGGTTCTAATCTAACCATATGGTTAAGATCAAGAGAATACTTTTTCTGGTTGTTTGGATAGACAGGACTGGGGTTAACTTCAAAAAGGCTGAGTCAGACTCGATCTAGTATCTTTGTCGGTTTTCCCCCCCTTTCAGGATGTGTTACTGATTATCTGGCTATAAACATAGATACTTCAATATCCTGTTGACCTTTTCAAAAGCACCAATCCCTTCACTCAGGGCAGAAAATAACCTACATTAAGGTAGACAGAGAACCACAGAACCATATGGTAGCTTTGGTGGGGAGAAACTTTCTGTCTCTTACAGATATCACCAGTTAAGGAGTCTAAAAGAGCCACCAAGTTCTATGTCCAAAGAATGTACTTCAGACTCAGTATGTCCAAAATGGGAGCCATTACCTTTTTTTCCTAAGATTATCTTTCCTCTCAAAATTCCTATTTGGCGGCATGGTAGAGTATAGGAAAGAGTGCTTCTCCTGTAGTCAGGGACAGCTCTTTGATCCTATTTCTGACACTAGCTATGTGAGCATAAGCCTCAATTTCCTTATTTACAGAAGAAAGATAATCATCCTTGAAATACCTTTCTCATAGGACTGTCAAGGATTGAATAAGGTAATGTAGTAAAATATATTGAAAATTCTAACGTGCTATGCATATGGCAGTTGTTCCTTATGTTGGTTCTAACTAGCATCTTTCAAATCACATAAATCTTAAACCCTGGAATCATCTTTGATGGCTCTTCTACAGTCAATCAATTGCCAAGTCCCATTGATTCTGTCTCTACAATATCTCTTGTGTTTCTCCCATTCTTTCTGCTTACAAGCCTAGTTAAGGCCCTCATTATCTCTATTATTGACTATTATAATGACCTTATTTCCTTGAGAACAGTCTCTACCTTAGAAACATTTTTCCTGTAATCTCATTTCTCTCTTCTAACAGAAGTACCTGGTATGCCCTCATCAACTAATGCCTGGATTATTGTCTTCCTCGTCTCTCTCTGCTCCAGACTATCTTCTGTTCATTTACCAAACTGTTCTTTCTAAAGCACAGATCTAATCCAAGCACCTTCTTCCACCTCTCCTCTTCTAATATGATCAATTCTAGTGGCTCATATTGCCTCTAGGAACAAATATAAAATCTCCCAATTATCTTTTAAAGCCTTTCATAGCCTGACTACTTCCCACATTTACAATTTTCTTAAAGACCAGTATCTTTGGTGTGAGGATCTGCTGAGCTCTTTTCAGGGCTGATCATCCATCTTTGATGTTCAGCTGGCATTTAACTCTCAGGTAAAACTCCAGTAATTTATACCATGAGCCTCAGTGCTACACTACTTAACCTTCTCAGCCATCCCCTGGTAAAATTACTTCAGCAGAAGGGCTAAACCAGGTTAAGGATAATCAACATCCCTCAAATCCATCAGTGGATTAGGGAATATACATCCCAATCATGTGAACACTTCCCCCAGTTGAATGGCAGATGAGAACAATTTGTTCCAATGGTCATAAAGATGGCTAAAGCAGGTGCTATAGAGTGCTTAGAGCTTGGTTAGGTATCAGACACAAAGCTATTCACTGTATTATGGACCATTGCCAGTTGTTCTGATTCTTGACTTGCTGCTGGACTTTAGTGATTCTTGTAAGGAGTGTGAAGCTGATGACTCCATGCAGCTCTGTCTCACTTAAATCCTATTCATGTGTGAATCAAGCTATCATGTGTGATTGTCATTGGTCCTCTTCAAAAACAAAGGACATACAGGAAACTATACTCTTTTTCATGTAATTTACAATTTATTAACATGCGCTTTCTTGCTATTCCCTGAACAAAACATCCCACTGATTGCATGTTGTCTCCTCCATTAGATTTGGAGCTACTTGTGAGTTGTTTTTTTTTACCTTCCTTCTTTCTTTTATATCTTTTTTAAATTAAAGCTTTTTATGTACAAAATATATGCATGGATAATTTTTCAGCACTGATCCTTACAAAACCTTGTGTTCCAAATTTTCCACTCCTTCCTCCCACCATTTCCCCTAGATGGCAAGTAATCCAAAATATGTTAAACTTGTTAAAATATATGTTAAATCCAATATATATATATATATACATATTTATACAATAATCTTGCTGCACACACCAAAAAAATCCAATCAAAAAGGAAAAAAACGAGAAATAAAATTCAAACAAACAACAACAAGAAGAGCAAAAATGCCATATTGTGATTCACACTCAGTCCCCACAGTCCTCTCTCTGGGTGTAGATGGCTCTCATCATCACAAGATCATTGCAATTGGTCTCAATCATCTCATTGTTGGAAAGAGTCACGTCCATCAGAATTGATTACCTTTCTTTTATATCCAGCACTTAGCAGTGTTAGTAGATAGTAGGTACTTAATAATTGCTTGTTTATTGAATTCTTCTATGTATAATAAATCCTTTAATATATCTGCCTACTCAAAAAACATTCAGTGGCTCTCTACTGCCTGTATAAAAAGATACAAAATTCTTAGCCTAGCATTTAAAGTTCTACACATTTGGGCTCCAGCCTATCTTTTCAATTTTATTTCATATTACTTCCTTTCAGGCATTTTAAATTCCTTCCAAGTTGAGCTAGTTCACAAAGCTCTATCTTCTGATGCCAGCTTTACTAGTCACAAAGACCATGTTGCTATAACTCCTCATTCACATGTCTTATATTCCTTCTCCTTTATTTCATTCTGTCTTTCTTTTTCTTTTTTGGAGGTAAGGGAGATTAAGTGACTTGCCCAGTGTCACACAGCTAGTAAGAGTCTGAGACAGAATTTGAACTCTTGAAGATAAATCTTTCTGATTCTAAGCCCAGTGTTCTCTCTACTGTGCCACGTAGCTGCCCCTGTCTTATGCATAAGTGCCTGATAAATATTTGCTAATGCTAAAATTATAAATGAGATAAAATACACATGAAGCAATTACAGAACAATGCATCAGTGCTGTGATAGTGGAGAAGTTCAGAAAAGCAAGTGAGAGACAAAAATAGCTGAAGACATTTTTTCTGGTAGGTGCTAAAGTTTGAAGAAAGGATAGGATTCTCTTTGCAATGAAAGAACTGGAACTACATAAACTATTAGTTGGAGGAAAGCTAGTGGTATACTAGTGTTTAACAATCAGCTCCCACCACTCTACCCAGCTTAACATATTATTAAATTTAATTTGCATTACTAATATGACCACAATCCCAAAGTCCACAGTTGTGGGAACTCTCCTTATTGGTAGGAATGAGTGCTCTGCTGTTTCTGATGGGGTGGAGTTGCTGAGAATAAGAGAGCTCCAGTCTTCCTCACTTTATTGGGGGTGACTTCAGGTTTTTAGTTATATCTGGTTTCCAGCTTTGAGAGGTAAGATGGAAGAGACTAATCCCATTTCAAGTTGCTTAAGAATAAGATTCTGAGAAAAAACTGACTTAATATTCCCATTTCTAGCTTATTACAGTAGAGACTTTGGGGAACTATCCTCTTAGGTGAGATCCAAGACTCATGCACTCGGTTGAGCTGAGTTACCTTGCTCTTAGTGGGAGAGTTTTTTATATTGTCTGGAATATATTCTCCTACACATACTCTTCTTTGATTTCTGTTTTGCTAAAATTTTGATAAATTGGTTTCTTTGCTATATACAATGGGTATTTATTGTGGAACTGCTATTTGGTATGAAATGAGACAAGCCTTAGATATACAGTTTGGGGTCCTCTTTCCCCTCAATAACAACATAGAAATAAGAAATTAGATTGGACTTGATTTTATCTCCTAATCTAACAATATTTAAGGAAGCAGACAGATTTAATTCTAGCCTAGTACCCCTCTCTATGAGAAGAACAGAATGGTTTCCAGGTCTAATGTCCTGTTGATGAGGGTAACTAGGTGGGGTTGACAGAGAAAAGTCTGAAGTACTGATATAAAATTGCTCCCTGAGACGAGCAGGGAAGAGGTTCTGCCCAACCTCTGGAAGTTTTGGATAACTCCACCTTATTGTGTCCAATCAGAAAGCCAAGTTATGTCAAACCCCTGAGGCTAAATTATCCCCCACAAATTTGTCCATGTCATGCACCATCTTTACTATTTCCCTTTTGGGTTAACCCACCGCAGCATTCTGCCTAGTGATATCTTTCTTCCCATCCCTTTCCCCATGCCTCATGCTGTTTTTCTCCTTGTTATAGCTAACTCTTTTAGGGTGCTAAATTTCTCTGTGGATTTAACATGGCACTTAATGGCATACTTCCACCTCATGGTGTTTTCTTTTTCTTCTGGTTAATTGTGAGTTCCACTTGGGAATTTGTATTTTCTATTGTTAATTGTTAAAACTCCTTTCTTTACTAACAATATGCTCTGCCAACTCTATTTCAGATTTACTTCTCCTGTTGCATCTCTTTATTTTGTTTATAACTTCTTCTCATAAATAAGCCTGTCTTTTGGCAAAGAGAAAGGCCATTGTGAACTCTTCACCTGCCTGAACCCAAACATTTGGTACCAAACCCCAATATTTGATGGCTACACCAATCTCATCTTTTGGTGTCAATTGCTCATCCCCATATCATCACTGCTTCTCTTACTGAAAGGAACTAAAATCTCTCTTAAAGAAGAATGGGAGAAAAAAAAGGAGGGGCAGCTAGGTGGTGCAGTGGATAGCCTTGTAGTCAGGAGGACTGAGTTCAAATCTGGTCTCAGACACTTAACATTTCCTAATTGTGTGACTCTGTGCAAGTCACTTAATCCCAATTGCCTCAACAAAAAAACAAACAAAAAACAATAAAGAATGGGAGAGAGAAGAAAGATATCTATTCTGCCTTCCTTTGAGCACCCCAACAATACCCCCAAGCTATATAGGGGGGAATGTGAATGATATTCAACTACTTACTGAGTCCACAACAGGACTCTTTCCGACACATTTTCTTTATCACTTTCCTAAATCCAGACAATCCTCAAAACAACAACTCAAGCTTTGATTTGTATTATTCACTTTTTTCTGAGGTATAAATGCTCACACTGAAAATTTAACAATCTGTTCTCTACTAATACAAGCTGGCTCCAGCACACCCTCAAAATGCCCAACTGACTGTTTTTTGCATAGTTTGAATAGTTAGAGATGGTTTCATGTCATTTAAAGAGTGATAAACTTGGACTTAAGAGTCCTGGAATCAAATTCTAGCTGACATTTAGAACTAGCTGTGTGCCTAGGAGCAGATTACTTAACCTCTCTGAATCTCAATTTCCTCATATGTCATGCATTAATTGCACTATGAATATTACAGAAGTGCCATGAAGAAAGCATTTAGAAACTTCAAAAGACTTACAAATGTGAGTTATTATTAATCCTTGGGGGAACAATAAAACAATGTGGAGAGAGAATTTCTGTGAATTTTGACATGTTTGAATAATAAAACTGAATACAAATGAGAATAACCATTAGTGCATCCAGTCTGCTGCCAATATGTCTACAGATATGATAACAAACCTATCTGAGGTCCTGAGCTAATGAGACTAACTCAAAGGAGAATGTGTGTGTTTGTGTTTAGGAATCAACCATGACTCCCTTGGTCTTCTCTGGCTAGATCATACCCCAGGGAGTGCTCTGTAACTGAAGCCTTAGCTTCTTCCAGGGAAATATATGGCTTAATTCTTAAAGGACTTCAAAGTTGGGCAGGACTTAGCAAATGCTGGGTGGTACCTTGTCCTTTTCTCACTCCATAATAGCAACAAAAGGGAAGGGTGCTGTGAGTCAATTAAAAAGAAGAGAGGAAAAAAAAATTTAAAAAAACATTTCTTTCTGACCTGGATCCAAGCAGGATGGCTCTCTAAAAGAGTGGAGAAAAGAAAAAGAAGGATTGTCCTATCACCCATTAGTTGGTAACATGGAAATATACCATCAGTATACAATTAAATCTATGGAGTGAACTTCAAAAAGCATGCTCTTGGAGATCTGAAGGGAATCCATAATTATGCCATGAAAAAAATGGAAACTGGAGATGTACTCATTGATCATATACTTAACAAAGTTGCTAGGCTCAAAGGAATAAGGAATGTTCCATACTATACCTGAGATATATTTTTCAGGAAATGGACTGGGGATAAAAATTCATCAAACAAAACTGTTTACAATGGTTACTTATGCATCAGTCCACTTTTTTTCTTTCTCTCCCCTCATTTATCTAGTATTTATTTTTTCCACTTACATGTAAAAATAATTTTCAATATTAATTTTAAAAATTGAGTTCCAAAATTTTCCCCTTTCTCCCACCCTTGAGAAGGCAAGTAATTTGATATAGATTAGTGTAATGTTGTAAAACATATTTCCATATTAATCATGTCATAAGAGAAAATATAGAACCAAATTAAAAACCCAGAAAAATCAAATTTTAAAAAGTATGCTTCAATATTTACATTTGGATTCCATTAGTTCTTCCTATGGGGGTGGATAGCATTTTTCATAGCACCTTCAGAGTTGTTTTTGGATCATTGTACTAAGATTAGGTAAGTCATTCACAGTTAGTTAATCATACAAAATTGCTATTACTGTGCACAATTTTCTTCTGATTCTATTCATTTCACTTTGTATCAATTCATATAAATCTTTCCAGGTTTTTCTGACAGCATCTAACTCATCATTTCTTGTAGCATAATGGTATTCCAAAACAATTGTACACCACAACTTGTTCAGCTATTCCCTGTGCATCCCCTCAGTTTCCAATTCTTTGCCACCACAAAAAGAGCTGCAATAAGAATTTTTACATATGTACAGACATATAAGTTATTTTCCTCTTTATTTTTAAAAATCTCTTTCAGGATAAAAATTAAGTAGTAGTATTACTGATCAAATGGTATGCATTGTTGCATAAGCCTTTGGGGATAGTTCCAAATTGTTCTACATAATGGTTGAATCAGTTCACAACTCCACCAACTGTGCATTGGTATCTCAATTTTATCATATCCCCTCCAATATGTCTCATTTTCCTTTTTTATCCTATTAGCCAATATAATAGATTGAAATAGTATCTCAGAATTATTATAATTTTCATTTCTCCAATCAATAATGAGTTAGAATATTTTTTCATATGGCTATAGATAGCTTTGATTAGTTTGATTACTACTTTTGATTACTTCATCTAAAAACTAATGGTTCATATCTCTTGATCATTTATCAATTGAGGAATGACTCATTTTTATAAATTTGACATACTTCTCTAAATATTTTAGAGATGATACCTTTATTAGAAAAACTTGCTTCAAATTTTTTTTCACAGTTATGATTGCTGACTGTTATTTCCTTCCATTCTATTTCTCCCTCCCCTCACTACCAATTCCCTCAATGCTACCCTCCCTTATATGAGCACCATCCCCTTCTCTTATCCCCTTTCCCTCCTAGTTCCTGTAAGGTAAGATAGATTTCTATAGTTAATTGAGTTTTTATGTTATTCCCTCCTTGAGCCAATTCCAATGAGAGTAAGGTTCAAGTATTCCCTGCTACCATTTCCATTTTCCCTTCCATTGTAAAGGTGTTTGGAGGAGTTTTGGAGAGAGTCCAGTAAGTCCCTGCCTTTTCTCAGCCATGTTGGCTTTGTCTGGTCACAACATTCAAAAGCTTACAGTCAAGATAGGGAAAACAAAATTGAATTTCATTTAAAACAAGTAATAAAATGGCAGCTTAAAAAAAAATAGACTCCTTTCACTTTAGTCTCTTCCTTATAGCTAATAGAATGTAAGCCAAATCTCTTTTCCTCTCCTATGAGATTTGAAAAATGGGCATCCTTCTCTCAAAACTGGCAGTATGACATCTTTGAGCACGTGGCAGCTAAAGCAGAATGTTGTCAAGGCAAACTAAACCTATGTCTTGAGCTCTTGGATATCCTTTATGCTCTTAGATACCCTTTATGCTCTGAGTTTCTTTGTTGAGCATAGCTAACTGAAAAGTGATCTTGAGACAGAAGTTTCTAGCTTTGGAGGCAGCTTTATAAGTTTTAGAGGTTGGAGCTACAGAGTCCCTTGAGGAGCTGACTGGCAATAGGAGAAGCTGAATGAGAGAGGATAATGACCAGCAAGAGAATGAGCAGAACCATTGCCCTGACTTGTCAGAAGACATGGACTAGAAGGAATTGTTTAGACAGTGCAGTGCTGAGGCAAAATGTGAAAGGCTGATTCAGCAATCCCACAAATTGTTTCATCTTCTTTTATTCACCTAAGGGAATATAATACTAATATAAGTTACTGTTGTTTAAATTTTTATGCCAGTGTATGCTTGTGAGTCTTTTATTTTTAGCTTTCTTTTGTGGGTGGAAAAAATAAATAGCTGTCCTATACCTTCTTTATATT
The DNA here is from genome assembly GCF_048593235.1 of Sminthopsis crassicaudata. Lineage (NCBI taxonomy): Eukaryota > Metazoa > Chordata > Mammalia > Dasyuromorphia > Dasyuridae > Sminthopsis > Sminthopsis crassicaudata. Next base: position 387,392,851 of record NC_133618.1, on the reverse strand, counting down.
GTACATTAAAGTACTTTTCTACTTCTTTTCCCTTTCAGGTTTAATCTTAACCAAATTCTTGCTTTTAAGTTATTTCTCACACAGCTATGAGGAGCAAGATCCAGTGAAATTATACAAAAGAGACTTTGCCTTTTCTTTGGAGGTCAGGCTTTTACAGATTTGAACTTGGTGTGTATACAAGGGTTATGAGTTGAGAGCACTTTATCTGGGAGGAAGAGAAGGCTGTTCCATCCCCCTCCCCCAACAGTGCTTCTTATATTTATATGTATATGGAATAAAAGGATCTTCAAATGAATGGGTATTGATTGATAGCCTATGTCTTGAGTTTTAGAAGATGAGTCCCATTTTACCATTACTCTGACATAGTGATGTCACTTAGGTTCTCTTCGAGTGTGAAGGACAACAACCAACAAACCAGCCAACCAATTCAATAACTTCCCAACTTCCTCAGCCTTTTCTTCCTTCTGTTTAGAGGCTGGAGAGCAGAGCACTAAACTTCTCTCAAGCTTTTTTTCATAGAAAGTGACATAGACTTTCCAGTTGAATCTCCAATTTCCATCTGTGACTATTTGGAAATCCAGGGAACCTGATTTCCCTGCTAGCAACTCCCTGCTGACTTCCCCATTTCTAGCTTCTTTTGTGTGTTGTTTTTCTCCTTTAGATTAGAAGCTTCTCAAGCACAGGGATTGCTTTTTTTTTTCTTTCTTTTCTTTCTTTCTTTCTTTCTTTCCTTCCTTCCTTCCTTCCTTCCATCCTTCCTCCCTTCTCCTCCCTTTCTTTCTTTCTTTCTTTCTTTCTTTCTTTCTTCTTCTTTCTTTCTTTCTTCTTTCTTTCTTTCTTTCTTCTTTCTTTCTTTCTTTCTTTCTTCTTCTTTCTTCTTTCTTTCTTCTGTTCTTTCTTCTTTCTTTCCTTCTTCTTTCTCTTCCTTCTTCCTTCCATCCTTCATCCCCTTCTCCTCCCTTCCCTCCCTTCCTTCCTCCTTCCTTCCTTCCTTCTTTCTTTCTTTCTTTCTTTCTTTCTTTCTTTCTTTCTTTCTTTCTTCTTTCTTTCTTTCTTTCTTTCTTTCTTTCTTTCTTTTCTTTCTTTCTTTCTTTCTTTTCTTCTTTCTTTTCTTTCTTCTTTCTTTCTTTCTTTCTTTCCTTCCTTCCTTCCTCCCTTCTCCCTCCCTCCCCTTCTCTCTCCTCCCTCCCCTTCTCCCTCCTCCCTCCTCCCTCCCTCCTTTCTTTCTTTCTTTCTTTCTTTCTTTCTTTCTTTCTTTCTTTCTTTCTTTCTTTCTTTCTTTCTTTCTTTCTTCTTTCTTTCTTTCTTTCTTTCTTTCTTTCTTTCTTTCTTTCTTTCTTTCTTTCTTTCTTTCTTTCTTTCTTTCTTTCTTTCTTTCTTTCTTTCTTTCTTTCCAGCTTCATGGCACAATGAATAGCATGCCAGGTCTAGAGTCTCGAAGACTCGGATTCATGAGTTCAAATCTGGCTTCAAATACTTGCTAAGTGTGTGACCATCCAGCTCTGTTTGCTTTGAATTTCAGGAACATGATGTGTTACTCAGGATAAGCTGATCATCTGAATTCTCATTATCATTCAGTTAATTCTACTATGAGTTAACCCTTACTCGACTTAACTCTATTGCTTTGGTTTTCTTTCCAAGGATTCTTGCCCCCCCCAAAAAAACCCCACAAAACCCAAATGGGGTCATAAAGAGTTGTATGTGATTGAAAAACTATAGAATAATAACAAAATCCCCAGTGCTTAGCACAGTATTTGGCACAATAAAATGCTTATTGAATACATGGTACAATGGATAGTGAACTAGTCTTGGGGTTTGAAAAAAACTTAGATTCAGATCTCATCTTTAGTATGTACTTATTCTGTGACCCTGGGCAAGGCATTTAATCTTGGAGCATCAACTTTCTCATGTGTTAATGAATGAATACTTCATCCTTAGAGTCAGAAAGACCTGAGACCTGAATACAAATCCTATCTGAGACACTAACTGTATAACTGTATGACAAGTCATTTAATCTCTGCCTTCCTCAGTTTCCTTACCTATAAAATAGAATAACATCTTTCTCCTAAGGTTGTTTTAAGGATCAAACGAAATAATATTTATGAGACACTTTGCAAATCTCAAAGTCCTTTATAAATGCTAGCCATTATTATTAAAAATTAGAATGATAAAAAATGAGGATGATAATTACTTGTACTACCTCACTGGGTTCTTGGTAACATGTAAAGTGTTTTTAAAAGAAGTTACAATATATGTTACAATATTATTAAGAGGTCATCTCAAGCATGTCACCAGGCTTGACTAAAGCACCTTGTTGATTTAGGGATTAACCCTTAATGAATGAAGCATCACTTCCCAAACCTAGGAGTAATGTATGGCTGTGAGAATTGGACTACAAGTAAAGTAGAGCCCTGCAGAATTGCAGAATTGGCATTTTTGAATTGTAGTGCTGAAGAAAACTTTTGAGAATCCCTTGAATAGCAAGGAGATCAAATCAATCAATAGTTAAATTAATTCAGGCTATTCATTGGGAGGTCAAATACTGAAGCTGAAATTCAAATTCATTAGCCACATAATAAGAAAACAGAAATCATTGGAATAAGGAATGATTGACAGCACAAGGAAAGGGGGATGGCAGGGGATGAGATAGATAGTGTTGTGGAACAATGAACATGTACTTGGATAGACTTCGGGACATAGTTGAATACACGTGGTTCTGGTGTGCACAGTGACCCTTGGTGACCACCCAGTGATGTCATGAAGAAACAAAGGTCTGGTGGTTCATGACATTAGAAGAACCAGACATGACTACACAAGGACTGACAGGCCTTCTGTCCTGCAGACGGGTGAACTCTGCCCAATTTTTCCTTCCTGAACAGGAGGAAACTGCCAGAGCTAGAGCCCTGAACACCAAGCCTGGCATTATTCAGTCTAATTCAACAAGCATTTATTACATGCCCTGTGGACAAGATTAAAACACTCTTGCCCTCAATGAGCTCATAGACTACTGGGGAAAAAGTATGTAATTAGATAAATGAATTCTAGAGGACAGAAGAGGAAGAGAATGTTGATAACAAAGGGCCAGGAAAGGTTCACCTCACTGCTGGCACCTGAGCAAGGGGCCTGTGAAGGATGCTAGAAATTCTAAAAGGTGCAGATGAGAGCGCGTTCCATGATGACTACACCTGACCAAGGCAAGGAAATGAACGGCCAAGTTCAAGGAGCAACTAGTATGCCAGTTTGGGACCTAAAAAGGGGAAAGGGAAGTAATGGAAACAAAACCTGGGAGATCATGTCTTGGGGAACAGGTTGCCTTCCTTGTTTTTTCCCTGCCTTTCAGCCCTGGACTGGGCAGGGGTCCAGGCAGCATTCAGGATGAGCACAGTGTGTATATGAGTGAGACTGGCATGGAGGTGAGAATAGGGGAGGTGGGACTGGCCCCTCTGGAAGTGTGTGTATGCATGGGGGAGGGGAAGAGAAGGGAGGAGCTGGCCCTCTGGACACGTGCTCCAAGCTGAGCCCAGGAAGATTTATCTCCCTACAATGGTTGTAATGACAGTTCCATGGGTCTCATCATTCCGTAATGATTTGGGTGCCGACGCTTCCCGTCCCAGACTTGTTTGCAGAGCTTTCAGAGAAGCCAGTCCACGAGCTAAACAAATAAGAATGATTAGCTGTAAGCAGCGGGCCTCTGGTTGCCCAGGACGGCCTATTGTGTGTTCTAACACACGGAGTGATGAAAACAGAGTCGAGCACAACCCCGCTCCACTTGTCACCCTCCGCCGGCTCTGCTCTTGCATGGTTCCTCCCGAACAAAGCCTCTGCTCTTCTCCCCTCCGACCCCCCTCCCGCTCCCTGGCCCCTCAGCCTCTGGCGGAATTGTCATGCAGGGTCCCCCATCCATCCTTTCCTTCCTCCAAGGAGTGTCTGTTCCTCTGTCACTCTGAGGAGGGATTCCAAATGTTTCCTCAGGATAAGCATAGGGACTGGAACTGTGACTTCCCCGGCAGAGGGAATCCCAGGTGAGGAAACTCCCTTTGGGTTCAGGTAAGCTACCAGTCTCTGCAGTTGTAGCTAGATGCCCAGAGCCCTGAGCAGTGATTTGCCCTTCCGCATTTTGGATAATTCAACACATTTATTTTGACTAGCACTTACTGACTTTGTGCGCCCTAGGCACTGGGTACTTAGAGACAAAACGAAACAAAAAGCCATAAAAGACGTCCGGTTTAGGAAGTTTAAGGTTTCTAAGCAGTTGGCTTTCTAGGTTTAGGGAATAACCTCTTACCACATTACCTCAAACCTGCCTTTGCATAAACTGGGTTCTTAGACCTGTTAGGTTAAGTGCATCCTCCAGTAAATTCCGGCACAGGGAAGTTTCTTGTTAGTTTGACCATCTTCTCTAAATCCCATTTAGAAAAGAAAAAAGCGATTTTCACCTTTTGGCCCTACTTAGCTCTAGTTTCCTGACTGCCATTTGTTATATTATTGAGGCCTCAGAAAACACCAGGAGACATTTCCTGAAAAAAGATGCAGGAGAACTTCCAAGCTACTTCAGAAAGACTTACTATCTCTTCCCCCAATCCCAAGCCTATATAGTTCATAGTTGGACAGATGTATGAGGATGTCTGGGTGATTGGCAAAGGTGCTTTAAATCCACAGTCCACAGGTCTTGACTTTAACCTTTCTGCTCAAGGTCACCCTAAAGTCACCTCCTTGCAGAACTCCTGGCCTCAAAAAGTGGTTTGCTCTAAGGTTAGCTTCTGACAACATTATCAAGGAAATCTCCAGTGGAGGAAAGCTATCATTTATTTAGCTATTTATTTGGGACGAAGAAATATATATTGGCACTTGGGTACAAGCTTATTTAGTATCCTATTCTTTGTTTGAAGATGGCTCCGAGAATCTCTAGGTTTCATTATTCCAGGAAATATTTAATAGGAATTAAAAACACCAGCTAGGAATCCTGGGAACTTTAAGTCAAAATGTTGTCTGTTTTTTATCAAAAAGAAAAAAGGTGACTTAGTCAAGAACAAGCGTGCGTTCTGATTAATGGTAATGAACAATCCATGGTCCAAAGAACACATATCAAGACATCTTTTTCTTTTCCTTGCTGGAGAGTTGGGGAACTATAAGTGTGGAATATTGCATACTTATATTTTCAGACATGGTCGCTGGGTAATTGATTTTGCTTATCTGTTTTTAAAATTTGTTTTATTTTTAATAGAGGAAGGTTCAATGTGTGTGATCTGGAGAGGAGAAGAGTACAAATTTTGGAATGTGATCACAGTAGCATTAAAAACAAAGCTATTGGGAAAGCTTTTCTTTTTTAAAGTTGCCTTTTTTTTTTTTTTTTTTTTTTTTTAAAGAAGTAATGAGTCATAGCAGAAATTTCCCTCCTCTCTAATTTTTTGATTGGGTCACTAGTACTAAATCACTGCAGCTAGCTGATCAAAGCCAGGAGTGAAAAAGATCTGAGTATAAATCCCATTTTGCCAGCTCTGTAACTATTGTCTCTTTGGGCTTTGGCCTTTAGTTTCCTCATCTGTAAAATGAAGAGGTTAGTGTAGATGACTTCTACGGTCCCTTAGGATATTAGACAGCTAAATGGTATAGTGGATAAAGCACTTGGAACAAGAAGATATGTATTTAAAGTTAGCCCCAGCTACTTTATCACCTCTGTTTTCTCATCTGTGAAATGAGCATAATAACAACACCTATTTCCCAGGGTTGTTGTGAGGATCAGTGGAGATAATATTTATAAAATGCTTAGTACATAGGAGGTGCTTAATAAATGCTTGTTTCCTTCCTAAACCTGAATTTTAGCCAAGTTTCTCTCATGCCATAGCCTCCTTTCAACTATACTCAGGCTCATGGGAGGATTTGTGGTCCTTCAAATTCATAACTCCATCCTTCACTGTTGAATCTCTTTAAATTGGGCTAAGCTAGAAGAAACATGAATTGAAAGTAAATACATTTAATTAATATAAAATGTCAGTGTAGTAACTAGGAATTCAATCAGGTATTAAATGTCATTCCCAAATGGCTGCCACTCTCCCCACATCTTATATTAGAAAGACACAGGGTTTAGTTGGGAGCAGAAGGATATATCAGCTCACAAAAAGAAAGGTGCTTTGGAACCTTGCCAAGCAATTGTCTTAGGAATATGGGCTTCTTGGCATAGGTACTAAAGAGTATTGTAGAGATCACTTTTGATGATTCTCTGTGTTGCAAAAGTAGCTTTTGCTCCATTGACCTCTCTTGTAGGCACTTCTGTTGCCCACACTATCCCTGCCCAGGGATAATCGGGATTGCCCTTTGCCCTTCACCCATTTCTTCTCCCCCCCAAGCCTTTTAAAATGCTGGAAGCATGCTCCTATCAGGTATTGTCACAAATTTCTAGGAGCTGTGTTCAAAGAGAATTTTATCCTGACTCCCAGTATTATGACAACATAGAGGCTTTGAATTGCCACATACCTTTCTTAAACTATTGTGATAAAGGTAGAGATCTATGGAAAATGCTGGTTCCACTCTACTCTGCCTTGATTGACCACATCTGCAGTATTATGTTTGGTCCTGGGTGCCTCATTTGATAGAGGACATTGATAAATTGGAGGTTATGTAGAGGAGGGCAAGCATGTTTTTGAAGGGTGTTGAGATTATGCTATATAAGTGAGTTCTTCTTTCTTACCCTGAAGATACCTCCAGTTTGCTACCTTTCTTCTGGTTGCTGGATCCCTAACCTAGACCATCATTTTGTGGGGTGACCAGGCTTTACTCAATTCTGTCCTTCACTTTCTGGACTGGACCACCTCTTCCCCAGTATTCTCACCCATACAATCTCTAGCTTACTTTTTTTTGTGTATGTGTGTTTTCTCCCATCAGAATGTTAGCTCCTTGAAAACAGAGAATAAATTTATTTATTTATTGCTTATATTTGTCTCTTCATTATTTAGCACAATGTCTGGAACATAGTAAGCATTTAATAATGTCTGTCTGTCTGCCTGTCTTCTCTCTGTCTCTGTCTCTCTGTCTCTGTCTCTGTCTCTCTTTTTCTCTCTGTGTGTGTCTCACTGTCTCTCTGTCTGTCTCTTTCTCTCTCTCTCTCCTCTCTCTTTCTTTCTCTCTGTTTCTCTCTCTCTGCATGTTTGTCTCTCTGTCTGTCTCTCTCTCTGCCTGTTTGTCTCTCTGTCTCTCTCTCTCCCTGCTTGTCTCTCATCTCTGTCTATCTCTCTGTTTCTGTCTCTCTCTGCCTGTTTGTCTCTCTGTCTGTCTCTGTCTCTGTCTCTCATATTTACAATTAAGAAGACAGATGAAACAGGATAATTTTCTTCAAGAATTTGAAGGGCTTTGGTGTGGGCAATGGAACAGACAAATGGAAAGACAACATGCTACACTGGATGGCAAACTGGTTTTGGAGTTAGAAAGGTAAAGTCTGTTACAGTTGATTATCCCATAATCCCAATAGAGATACTGATGTATCAAAGGGTAAGCATAGCTTTATAACCCTTTGGGAATAGTTTCAAATTGCTCTCCAGAATGATTGGATCATTTCACAACTCCACCAACAATGCATTGGTGTCCCAGTTTTCCCACATCCCCTCCAACATTTGCCATCTTAACAAATCTGAGAATTGTGAAGTGATATTTCAAAGTTGTCTTACTTTGCATTTCTTTAATCAATAGTGATTTAAAGCATTTTTTCATAAGCAAAAAGGTTCATCTTTTAAACAACTTTTTCTGGTTATACAGTTTGTCTGTGAGTTAAGAAACACCATGGTCTCCAAGAAATTAAAGTGAGGGTTACTCAGAAAACACCCCTACTTTGTAGGGGTGAGTAAATAGTCTTCAATGAATTATTAATTAAGAATTGTACAGGAAAAATATCCTTAAAAAAACCAAAAAAACAAAAAACATGTCATTAGAGAGATGAATAATTGTGAAAAGAAGATATGCCTGTAATGTAACAATAGAGTAACATGTCTGATGGACAACCAACGTGCTTCATTGGTATATCTGTGTTTAGATGATACCTAGAAGGAAGTCCCCAGTACACTGGCTCATACCTCTGTGGAGGATGAATGAGGGGAGATGAACAAGAATCACTCTGGATAGATAGTTTATACCTTAAGTGTTATCTACATATGTAACATTATCTTTCCAGATACACATCCAAGAAAACAAATAAATAATGAAAAACTTTGTGTAAGTTGGATAAAATAAAGGGGAAGTTTTCATGTGAATTTACATAGGACTATTGTACAGGTAAAAAACACATGGGGATGAGACTTCTACATATAATAAATATATTTCATTTGACCTGTCCTTTGCTGAGCCCACAGGGCTTAGGGTAAATAAATAATAGCGCAGGTCAAGGTGATTCACTCAGATGAGGGTGGCTTTTCTACTCCCAGAGAAAAGTTGGTTGGGAATAGGTGAAGAATTGCCAATCTGAAGGAGATCTACTTTTAATATGCACTTAGTAAATGAACTCCCTTTTCCATCTCTTTAGGCTCACCTTTACTTTAAGAGCTTATCTCTTATATTTATGAGCTTTAAGTCACTTTACGTTATTAATCTCTCTTTATTTATAAAACATGAGCTGGTTTAGGAGTACTCTCCAATGTGCTTCAATGCATTTGGATTGCCAGAAAGAATTAGCATTTCTTCTACCCCACTGCATCTTACACTGAAATGGGATGCTTCTTTCTGCCTCAGTCCTGATCAGACTTTCTCCAAACCTATCCATGTGCAGCTCACATTAATGGAACAATAAGTATTAACATCCATCAGGTTTTCTTTATATAAAAAGGAGGAATGAAACATTTGAATGAACAAAAAGCAAAGATGAGGATAAAGTTCAAGGGACATTTGCAGAAACAGAAATTGTCGGCTTCTACTTTTGATTCCTTCCATTTTTGCAAGAAACGGGGTGGGGTGGGGGTGAAACTCTGGAGGAATGGGGCAGTTAATGAGTGGCTTCTTTCCTGGAAGTAAGAAATAGGGTAGTAAGGGGTAAGTAAGTGGATTAGCTCACCAGCCATCACCTTCAGTTCACGTTAATTTCTTAGCCCTGGTTCTGTCTGCCCAATACAGTGACATCATCATTTGATGCAATAGCAGTTAGTGGCAATTAGGAGCTGGTGGGAGCCTCCTTAGGAATGAACTGGGGAGCACAAGTCAGGGAATCTGGCTCTGTGTTGGATCATGGTATGTCTACTTGGCTCCAATATGAAGGATAAATTCCCGCATTATGGACTCCAGACTTGAATTATCCCTTTCTGGATCCTCTCTCCAAGAAATCTCTATTCCCAGAAATTAAAGTTCCAAAATTCTTACAATACATTTTTGCTGAGGCAATGGGGGTTAAGTGACTTAGCCAGGGTCACACAGCTAGGAAGTGATAAGTGTCTGAGACCAGATTTGAACTTCAGGGCCGGTGCTCTATCCACTGTTATCTAGCTGCCCCAAGTTCTAAAATTTTCAAAAAATGATGAACCTTAAGTTAAGGGCTGCTTGAGCCTCTCTTATTTCTATGGCAATGCATGGTTATATTCAAAATAGTTAGAGCTCTCTAAGGATGAAATGAGCTTCCTTGGACACTGGTGGGTTCTCCTTATGGGGAGATTTCTCCCTGAAACTCATGCTAATATATGAAACTCATGTCCCTCGAACTTTATCCTCATCTTTGCTTTTTGTTCATTCAAATGTTTCATTCCTCCTTTTTATATAAAAAACCTGATGGATGTTAATACTTATTGTTCATTAATGTGAGCTGCACATGGATAGGTTTGGAGAAGGTCTGATCAGGACTGAGGCAGAAAGTTACCTATGGAATACCTGTGTTGGCCATCAGTCACCCCTTACTGTTACTACATGACCAGCATATCTTGGAATACTATTTGTCATTTATGTTGTAGAGGGGATTTTCATTCTTTTAGAAGATTGGTCTCTGATGTCTTTTCCAACTCTTGAGATTGTGACTCTGTGATTGCATGATAGTCAGTGTATTGATTAATATTGATCATAATATTGATTAATAATAATAGTCTACAGACTGTCTTTTGGTCTAATTTACAGAGTTTTATGTACTGCATGCATAAATCTATGAGAATTGCCATCTTCTGATTTGTGTATGTGCCTATATAAGAATGCCTGGGTATTTTCTACTAATCTGTCATTATAATAGTGTTTGACTATGCCTGTGTTCATGTGCTTGTTTCTGTGTGGCCACATCTATAGCTTAGAATCTTAAAACTGGAATGAGGAGGATCCCAAATACTTACGATATGTGACCTTGATCAAGTTACTTAATTTCTGCCTCAGTTCTTTAGTTGTAGGATGGGGATCATAATAGCGCCTGTGTCTCTAGGTTGTTGAGAAAATCAAGCACTTAGCATAGTACGTGGCACAGAGTAGACACTTAATAAATCCATGTTTCCCATTTCTGTGCCAGAATGTGTCCGTGTGAGCGTACATGGGTAGATGTGCATGCATATTGATGTTTGAATCTCTATACATTAGTCTTTGTGAATGTGTGTGTTTCTTCATTAGAGTGCATGTTCATGTGCATAAAGCTGTGTATTTGCAAATGTTTCTGGGAATGTTTCTGCCTTGGCCGAGATGGGCTCCCCATGAGGCTGTTTGGCAAGAGTCCTTTGATGTCCTAGCCTGTCTCCTGGGTGTTTTCTTCTAAGTGCTTTTCCTTTGAACCAGAAAGGCCAATTTAAGTGAGAGCAAATGATGCTTACAGCCATCCATGCTGCTTCTCAGCTCCTGGCCTATACCCAGAAGCTCCACAGGCCTCCCAGCATGAGAGAAGTTGCCATTCTGAACTGTCTCATCTCTGTCCTAAGGGGGTTTTGTCCCTGTCACAGAAATACTGCTTCCTTCTTACCAGACTGCCTGGGCTTACTTTTTTTGGCTGTGAAATACAGTGTCCTACATAGCATAGCTCTGGGCTTATTAGTTTCTTAGTAACCAGAATCTAGACCTCCTGCCCCAGATACTACAAGCTCCCCTACGGGCTTCTCAGAGAGAAGCAGGGATTATTGATATTCATGTTTCTTGACTGAATTTCTCACTGGCATTAAAGAAATGGGGTAATACAAAACCTTGGAATGACAGGATCCCTGGGACAGAGGCCATTTCTTCTAGCATCTGACTTTTTTTTTTCAAGCATACCTAGGTAGAATGAGTTGGGATGAAAGGAATTCTTCAGTAGTTAACTGTAAGATTTGTCAGCGAAAACTAATGCAGAGAGACATGAGAAACTAATGAGACAGAGGATAGTGACAGGCCTGAAGTCAAAGAGTCATCTTCCTGAGCTCAAATCCATCCTCAGAGATTTACTTGCTGTGCGGGCAAGTCACTTAATTTCTGCTTACCTCAGTTTCCTCATCTATAAAATGAGTTGGAGAAAGAAATGATCAATCACTCCTGTATCTTTGCCAAGAAAATCCCACATGATAGCATGAAGGATTTGAAATGACTGAACAACAACAACAAAATAGAGATATGGCATCTAGGAATGTGTAGGGGATGATTCCTTTGTACTCTGCCCTCATCAGGCATATCTAGATTATTGTGTCCAATTCTGGGTGCCATAGTCTAAGAAGGACATCAGTAAGTTAGAGAGTGTCCAGAGAGGGGCAGTCAGAATGGAGAAAAGAACTTGGTTACATGACACAAGACAATGAGCTGAAGGAACTGGTGACGCTTCAGAGATGATTTGATTGCTGTGCTCAAGTATTTAAAGAGTTATTCCAGGGAAAAGAGATTAGATTTGTTCAGTTTGGCCCCAGAGGACAAAACTAGGAACAGTGAGTGAAAATGAACAGATGTCAATTTAGTCTTGATTTCAGGGGAAAAGAACAACAATAAACAAACTTCTTAATAATGATAGCTATCCAAAAGTGGAATTTACTCCCTTAGAAAGTAGTAGCTTCTGCCTTATTGGAAGATTTCAAGTAGAGGCTGGCCATTTGTCATTTATGTCATAATGGGTATTCTTTTGTGGTGTTCATAGGACTATATGACCATCTGAAGTGTCTTCCATCTCCTGTGATTTTAATTCCTTTCTGAGAATGGTCAAAATTTCTTATTCTATTCTATAATTCTTTCTATTTATCCAATCAGGCAACAGTAAAGTCATAAGATGCTTGACAATAGGGGTGATAGATGCAGACTTGTCAGTCAAAGTCAGACTTTGATTTCATGCATTGTTTCCAGGTCATTGGGTTTTGGTTTATTCATGGAGAAACTTGTCTCTTCCATGGCCTCACATTGCTTCAACATCCCAGAGACTGCCTCTGTCTTGTCTAGACACTGACCAATGACTAAGAAGGCCAGAAGAGAGAACAATTTGATTTAGATCAGAAGCTTCTTATGGAGTTTGATTTCAGGGCTCTCCTGTCTTGATTTTGAGGTCTTTTCCCTTGAACTCTTAAGAAAGGAGGGAGGCTTTCTCTCTATTTGTGAGATAGGAGGTTCTGATCCCATCCCTGGTACTCACTACTTAGGTAAAACATGCCTGACCTTGGGCTTCGGGACAAGTCACTATGGATCTCTGCTTCTTTATCTGTAAAAATCACAGTGATAATGCTTTTTCTTAGCTATGTGTGGAAGGCTGGTTAGAAAGGGCTCTTTTCCCAGGAGGAGGAGGGGATTCACATTTATGTAACCAAGATTTTCAAACTTGGAGTGTCTTACATGTCACTGTGTACACAGAAGGATGCATGATCCATATGGTGGATAGAGTGCTGATGGAGATGCTGATTCCCTTCTGGAGGAGCAGAGCTGCCCGGGAGAGAGACATGCATGTGTTAGATTCCCTTCAAGCCTGACTCCAGGGAGCAGAGAAAGTCTTTGGAAATGGCAGGCATTAGGCCCCACAAGTAGTGAATAGTGACTCTACCACCAGAAGCAGCTAAGTAGCTAGTTCATGGAGCCACTGGGCCTGGAGTCAGACTAACCTTGGCTGAAATTTGACTTCAGGCACTCATTAGTTATATGATGCTGAGCAAATCACACAACCTTTGTTTGCCTCATCCGTTACATGGGTACAATGACAGCAATTACCTCGTCAGATTTGTTGTGATAATATTTCTAAAGCATTTGCTATCCAAACATTTATTTTCTTCCCCTTTGTCCCCTTCCCTTGCTATCCTCCTCCATGTTTGGTAGCATTATTTCAGTGGCTAAACAACCTACGTGATCTAGCCCAGCAGCAGACTGAATCCTCCAGGAGAAGTTCCATATTCTGCAAGAATCAGCCCTGACAAGCCACAGAGTAATTAATCCATCACTGGTAGTGATGCCCTGAGCTACAGTGAACTTGGAGGGGACTCTCTGGAGAAGGAAAGGACATTGAGGTTCTGAAATCCCAGTTTAGGAGCTGTCTTTGGTCACATGTTCCCAGTGAATGAGTCTCATTACCCTTGTTCTTCTAGTTTGTGCCCACTCTTCCTCCCATGAACTCTGTGGGAGGCAGCGAATCAACTAGTATTTATTAAGCAAATACTATATGCCAGGCACTGTGCAGAGCCCTGGGAAAGTGTGCTCCAGGTTTTCCTGGAGGAATGCAATGCTTTGTAACTGCTGTTCTTTCCATTCCATTTAAATAAGTGCCTTTTCTAAAAAGCTAATTGAGTGTTCTTTCTGATTTTTAATGGCAAGCACAACAATGCAGATTGGTGTGCTATAGAATCAACATCAGGAAGAGTTACCTGCAGGGCCACCCGAGAACAGCAGCCCCAAACTGTCTCTGACAATGTGAATTGGGAGAGATACCCTGATGAGCTATTGTGGAAATCAAATGAAAAATATACATGTGTGAAAGTGCTTTTAAAACTGTAAAGGAATATGTAAATGTAAGACATTGTTTCCTGTATGAATCATATTCCTTTTACTCTCTGCCTATCGTTTATTTGTAGTCATGTTTTTGTAATCTGCCTGTTCCTTTTCTTGCTTCATAGATAAATTCTTCCTTTTTCTTTTCAGCTTTTGAAATTTTTGTTCTATACTTTTTCAGTTTGTCAAGTATATTGGATAATAATGGTGATAGTTCATGTTTGAATTATATTGAATTTGAGAGATGTTGTCAGGATATACGAGTAGTATTGTGCAGGTAGCTGGAGGCAGGAAGATCTGAGTTCAAATAAGCCGCAGATACTTACTAGCTGTTTGACTTTGGCACAGTCCATAATCCTGTTTGCTTCAGGTTCCTCATCTGTAAAGTGAGCTAGAGAAGGACATGGCAAACAACTCCTTTGCCAAGAAAACCCCCCAAATGGTGGCTATGATGGAAACAACTGAACAAAAAAATATATGAATATAGGTGTAATACAAAAAAAATGTATTATTAACTACCCAATGAATGTTATAATTTGCTATAAGATTCAAAGAAAATGGAAGTGAACAGGGTTGCAATTTAAGGTAATCATCACCTAGATTTTGCAAATAACCCCAGATCATAGTTGTTTCCTTCTCTAATTCATCTTCTATGTGCCTATCAAAAAATATCTTCCTAAATCATAGGCCTGACCATGTTGCTCCCTGTTCCACAACCTTTGGTGGCTTCATATTGCCATTAGGATAATACCAAGTTTCCCAGCTCACTTGTATTTAAAACAATTCCCAATCCAACTCCATACTAGAATCCTGACTTGTTGCATGTTATTTACCTTCACATACCATGATGCAACCAGACTGGCCACATTCTGAGCTCAGTATTTCCTTCTCCCACCTCAATACTTCTTGGATATAATGGCTCTCTACTGTACCTAGAATATGTTTTCTCTTATCTTTACCTCTTAAAACCACCCTTAGTTTCCTTCAAGGCTCAACCCATATAGCATCTCCTTTAGGTAGCCTTTAAAATTTTTACTTACTTATTTTGTTGTAGCAAGTCTATTTATTTTTATTATACATTGCTTTATGAGTCATGTTGGAAGAGAAGAATCAGAACAAAGGGTAAAAACCATGGGAGAGGTTTAAAAAACAACAACAGAAAAAAGATGTGAATATAGTATGTGTTGATTTACATTCAGTCTCCTTAAATCTTTTTCTGGTTGCAGATGGCATTTTCTGTCCAAAGTCTACTTTGCTTTGGATCACTGAACTGCTGAGAACTAAGCCTTTCATAGTTGATCATCGCACATTCTTGCTATTACTATGTACAATGTATTCCTGGTTCTGCTTGTTTTGCTCAACATCAGTTCATGTAAATCTTCCCAGGCCTTTCTATAATCAGCTTGTTCATCATTTTTTATAGAACAATAATATTCCATTATCTTCTTGTGCCACAGCTTGTTTAGCCATTCCCCAACTGATAGGCATCTACCCTTTTTCCAGTTCTTTGCTACCACAAAAAGACCCACTATAAACGTTTTTGCACATGTGGATCTGATGGGGGTTGAAGTCCCTTTAAGAATATCCGGGCCCAGCCCCCACCCTCAGCTCAGCTTCCCCCAGCCCTCACCTGATCTGAGCTAACTGAAAAGCCGTCGAGAACTTAGGGGTACCGCCCATCATCTTTTGGGTATAAAAGAGGTGAGCCGGAATGCCCTCTTTGCCAAAACATGGTATTCTTCCAGCCATGCAAGGGTTCCTGTCCGCCCAGCGGCCACCTTTGGCCTGGCGTCTTTCTAACTGAGCTTTACTTCCAAATTCCTACAATAAACCTTTTATTTATCAATCTAGGTTTTCGGGCCTGTAAATTCATTTTACAGGGAACACTGCGCCTCATGGGATTATCTATGCGCCAAGAAATGGGGTTCCCCCTTTCCTTTCCCTCATTAGATCCTTTCCCCTCCTCTATGACTTCCTTAGGATACAGATGCAGTAAAGACACTGCTGGATCAAAGGGTATGCACATTTTTATAGCTCTTTGGGAATAGTTCCAGATTGCTCTCCAGAATAGTTGGATCAATTCACAACTCTACTAACAATGCATTAGAGTCCCAGTTTTCCCACATCCCCTCCAACATTCATTATTATTTTTTTCCTGTCATCTTAGCCAATCTGAGAAGTGTAAGGTGATACACCAGAGTTGTTTCAATTTGCAATCTCTAATCAATAGTGATTTGGTGAATTTTTTCATATAACTATAAATGGCTTTAATTTTGTCATCTGAAAATTGTTCATATCCTTTGACCATTTATCAATTGGGGAATGAGTTGTATTCTCATAAATTTGACAGTTAATTTTATAGGTAACTTCTTTTGATGCTCTTAATTGTTTGGTTATCTCTACTTTTTAAAAATAAACATCCATATACCCTTTGATCCAGTATATCATTACTGAGTCTAGTATTCCAAAGACATCATAAAAGAGAGAAAAAGACTTACATGTGCAAAAATGTTTGTAGCAGCCCTTTTCGTAGTGGCAAGAAACTGGAAACTGAGTGGATGCTCATCAGTTGGAGAATGGCTGAACAAGTTATGGCATATGAAGGTAATGGAATATTATTGTTTTATAAGAAATGATGAGCATACTGACCAGAAAAACCTGAAAAGACCTACATGAATGCTGAGTGAAGTGAGCAGAACAAAGAGAACATTATTCAGAGTAACAACAAGATTATGTGATGATCAACTGTACTTGTCTCTTCTCAACAATGATTTGAATCATTTTGCCCCTCCAGTTCATTATATGTCTGCTAAAAGGTAACATGGCTGTAGTACTTTAGGTACATTCTAATATAATAATGTAGAATTTGTGGGTGATTTTGTGATTCAAGGCAATTCTAATATACTTGGGATGGAAAATGCCATTCATATGCAGAGAAAGAACTATGGAGACTGAATGTGGATTGAAGCATAATATTTTACCTTTATTTGTTTATTTGCTTTTTCTTTCTCATGTTTTTTTCCTCTTTTGGTGTAATTTTTCTTGTACAATGTGACAAATATAGAAATATGTTTTAAAAAAGTCTTTATCTTTAACTTATATCAGATTGCTTGCTGTCTTGGGATGGGGAGAAGATAGGGAGAAAGAAAAATTTGTAAATAAAGTCTGAAAAAATAAATTTTGAAAACTATTTTTAAATGTATTTAGAAAAATAAAATACTATTGAAAAAATAAAATAGAATAAAATAAGCATGCATATACAGATGCTTTCAGGTTTATACCTGAATTCAATGGTACAAGCCTGAAATGTCCTTAGGATCATAGGTCACAGCTCTTTCTATGAGGAGCTAGATTGGTCATTTAGCCTATCTTTTTTCTTTTCTGAAACAATCAAGATTAAGTGACACAAGATCACACAGGCAGTAATATTAAGTATTTAGAGCTGAATTTCAATTCAGGTCCTCCTAATTCCCAGGATGGTGTTCTATTTACTGTGCTACTTAGTTGCCCATATTTTTTTTTTTTTTTTTTTCTTTTTTTTTTTTTTTTTTAGTACATATAAGGAAATCAGGTCAAGTAATTTGTCCAAGGTTACAAAGGTTTAAAATGGCAGAACCAAGATTGGAACCAGTTCCTTATACCCCAAATCTAGGACTCTTTCTAGTACAGCTAATCTTGAAAAACTAGTCTTTGTATTCCCAGCATCTTTTGCCATGTCATGCATCCAGTAGGCACTTAATCAATGTTGGATTAATTTAAATAGAAAGCCAATTTCTGATGTAGAAATTAATTCATACAAAGCAATTTCATCCTTGAGGGAGAAGGAAGGAGAAACCCAATCCCACTTTTAATTGAAGACTATATTGTTCAAATAAATCTACTTGCCTGATGAGGGCTTTGGGGCAAGGAGCTTATTTTAATTTGGTTTTAGTGGTTGTGGCTTTTGATAGCAGGTAGTATCAAAAGCTCCTTCCCTCTCATCCTCATGCAGTTTAATCCCCTCAGGCTTCCAGACTTTATGGCTTCTCCTCAGCTACTACTGGGGTAATGGACCATAGATAGAGACATCCCCCTCTCCCCTATACATACATTTGCTGACTTGGGGCTTTAAAAGCCCTAGTAGCAGGAGATAGAAGGCCAACAGAGAAGGCAGCTCTCAGTTATGACTGCAGATTAGGAGAATGGGAAACAGGATAAATCAGTGCATGGCTTCCAGCCACAGCTGTTCCTTTGTTCCCTAGGAGAGGGCTAACTGGAGATTCTTTGGGTTACTTACATCTTGCCCATGGAACAAGGGAATTGTTGCTCAGGGATAGGAGGAATGTTCTTGAACTTGTCCCAGTGTCCTATTGCTATGCTGTTGGGGTAAGCCCTACATAATTTCATATTTTTTTATGTAATGCCTTACACAGGGCACTGTAGCAGACACTTAATAAAAAATAAAAACAAAAACACACACATTTTATTCTACATTATTATATTAGAATGTACCTAATATACTTGGCAGATATATAATGAATCAGAAGGGCAAAATGAGACCTACATTTTCAAATTTAACCAATTTGTTGATTTGTTTTGCTTTTCTATATTTATTTGTTACAAGGAAAGGCTGATGATGGGATAGTTGATAAGTAGTTATTGTGATGCAAAAAAAAAGAAAGAAAAAAGCAGTAGTGAAATTAAAAACACATATGGAATATGAATTCCATATTCAGAAGGAATAAAACTGGTAGAACTGTTTTATTATCATTGTGCTAAAATGAACATACACTTTAAAAATCCTAGCATATACATACATATACATTTCATGTAAAATCCTCTTTTCTGTTTTTTTTATATTGAAATACTCATTTTTATTAAGTGTATAATAATTTTTTTTTAAATGTGGTCAAAGCAGGGTAATTGGATATATTCAGTGGATATATGAAAGTATATCCTTAGAAAAAGAATAGTCAAAATGTCAGCTACTTTTTAATTCAGGGAAAAAAGATCTGCCAGGAAACATATTCTAGCACTGATCAAAACATCAGTTAGTTATACAACCTTAAACAAATTCTTTTTCCTTTCTGAGCTTCTGGAAAAAATGCAATACTGGTTCTGGACTCGTTGAGGAATTGACACTCAAGATTTGGGATTTTTAGAGGGTGGCTGACTACTACTGATTTCAGAGTTCTAGGGATAATACTGAGTGACTAGAATTTCTAATATTGTAGCTCCTGAAGCCACATTCTGTGGATTCCCATTATAAATGAACCAATTGAACTCCATTAATGTTTATATTTGGGATTTACCAAGAAGATGTTGCAGAACAGTTGGTATAAAAAAGATTCCTCAAAGCATCTGGCATTGGGAATTCTTTTTCCCTTTCATGGAGTCTTTATGAAAATCCCCTTAGGTATTGGTTCCTTTCTCTTGTTTATATCTAGCCCATACCATTGGCATCCTCACATAACTAGCACACCACTTCCATTTTCAGACATTTCCTTTATACTTAGCTACTGCCACCTCTTATCAGTGGAGTGGGCTACCTCCTTAGTGGCTTGGGGAAAGGCTATATGAACCTCTGAGAAGCTGTCCCATTCTTTTGAAATTCACAAAATTATCTTTTCAATTGCCTCTCCCAGTATTTATTCACCTAAGATCTATAAAGAATCAACCAAAAGAAAGAAAAAAAGAAAAATAATTCAGTGCACAGGTTTAACTGGAGGCCAGAAAATGAATGCAAATTGTTTTCATTCTCCTGTCTGCCACTCACAGAGGTTCATCCTTCCTTACCTCTTAGAAGAAAGAAGACTGAAAGATTATTATCCTCCTTTTCATATTCCAATTCAGTTACAGTTTCATGCCTTTATCAGTGGTCCTCAAACTTTTTAAATAGGGGCCAGTTCACTGTCCCTCAGACTGTGGGAGGGCTGGACTATAGTAAAAACAAAAGCTCACTCTCTGTCTCCGCCCCTCAGCCCATTTGCCATAACCCTGCGGGTGCATAAACACCCTCATCAGGCACATCTGGCCATCGAGCACATCTGGCCAGCCCGCCGTAGTTTGAGAGCTCCTGCTATTATGGGTTCTTCCAGCTCTATAGCCAATTAGAAGAGTTTCATCATCATACTGTACTACACATTGATTCCTATGATCTCTATGGAAAGATGTCTTCCATGTGTTAAACTGGAGTAAGCCCCAGATTTCTATAGGAAATGTTTAACTATGAATTTTCTCACTATACTGATTGATTAATTTGACCTAATTATGTCTTCTGACTTTTAAAGGGAAACCCATTGGTGGGAATTTATGAGATAATGTATCCAGTGAATGTAGTCCCCCCAAATACCTTGAACTTGAGATAATTTTGTTTTGGAGTTTGCTGTGAGTTGTGGTATGCTTCCAGGTGCTACAGAAATGTCCCAATAAATCCTCTTATAAAGTCTATTCTGCCAATCCAGTTAATTCTACTGCTGACAAAAAGAGTTATCTTTTAATTTTTCTTGAATAATTCAAAGTATTTCCTAAATGGCTGAACCAGTTCTCAGTTGTACCAGCCGTAAATAAGAGATTGTCTTTTCACTGTCCCATGAATGAATTTTTAAATTGTTGAACATCTGTGCTAGTTTTCTTCTGATCAAATTGGAGCTTTCAGGACTCATTGGCTGTAGCCCAGGTCTTCTTCCTGCTAGCCAGCCCATACGCCCACCTCTGTGCTTGAATATAGACCTGTTTCTGAGGTGTATTAATCTGTCTCCAGAGCTGGGTGCTCGAGCTTTAGTCTGCTGATGGTCAAAACAGAGTTTCTGTGAGGACCAAATGAGATAGTAAATTGTAGCGTTTAGCACAGCGCCCAACCTCCACACTTCTTGACAGCTTTAAAAACCATTTACAAAGGGGCAGCTAGGTGGCGCAGTGGATAGAGCACCAGCCCTGAATCCAGGAGGACCCCAGTTCAAATCTGATCTCAGTTTAACACTTCCTGGCTGTGTGACCCTGGGCAAGTCACTTAACCCCAGCCTCAGGGGAAAAAGTCATTACAAAGCAAAAATATTCCTGATTCATGCTTGTCAGTATATTTGAATGTTATTAGAGGATTGTGTACTTCAAATGTATTGACCTCTCCAATAATACACATGAGAAACACGTAACCATAATTATATATGTATTGATATAAGGAAAATGCAAACAAAGCATATGGGTCAGATGTGATCATGTTTTCAAAGGGGAAATGGAAAGAGAAATGCCCTTTTTTAAATTCTTAGTTTAGCAAGTCCATCCAATGGAGACGGTGGGAAATGCGAGTTCAAATTCAGCCTCAGACACTTCCCAGAAAATCTGACCCTTCTCCTCCTCCGATGTGAAACGGGGATACTATCCATCCTTCAGGGTTGTTGTGGAGATTAAATGGATATGATTGGGAATGGTCTTTTGAAACCTCAGAGCGCTAACAGTTTATTTTGGCTTTTGCTTGATGCGAGAGCAGGACCCTCCCCCCGCTTTTACTTTAGCAGAAGCGTAATCGATTCAGTCTTCTACATTGATTTTGAATGTATCTCTCTGGAGCTTGCTTATTACCATTAGTATAGTGCCTGGACACAGTAAGTGATTAATAAATGCTCGTTGAGTAACATGATTATAGATTTTTTTGAGGTTGCGGAGGAATTCCTTTTCTGATTCTAATTGCGCATTTCTGTGTCCCCAGCTTAATGACACACAGCAGTGGTTATGTTCACTACTTACTCAGCGCCGCGGTTTTACAGGAGAGGACTTTTTGACTACCCGCCCGCAGACGCAGACACTGTATTTTAAAAACGCCTTTGCTCGCGGAGGGACAATTGCGATAATCTACCTCTGAAAGGGGCGGGGCCTCAGCGTAGAAGGACGTAACATGCCACCTGCTCCGCTTGAGGGGAACCACGAGGGCGGGGCTACACCTCCAAGTCCTGGCAACCTGTGATTGGGGAGTTCGGGGGTGACGCGTTATTAGAGCGCGGGAGGACCGGAGGTTGGCGAAGTCTGCTCCTGCGCACGGGAAGGGACGCCGCTGGCTACCACCTCTGGCGCCGGGAATTCTGGGGGCTGCGCAGGTCTTCTCTATTTGCTGCTGGGAGGGAAGTCGAAGGTAGGGGTGCTGAGCTTCGCCGCGGGGCTTGAACTGTGCTCGTGGGGCTTGTCGGCCCTGCCTCGGGCGGTCTCTCCATCATAGTTCCCCATCCCCGTGATTGCCTTGTACAAGCCGATCCACTCAACATCCGCACTTCCGCACAAGGCCCCGCCCCTGCCCCCCACAGTTTTGTCCGAGTCTCTGAGCCCTGGGCATTTGACCGTTTCCCCCAACTTCCTCCTCCTGGCTGGTCCCTGGGAGAGAGCGCGACGGGAAGGAGGATGTGGGGGGAAGACGGAGTTTGGTCCCCGTGAGGGGCAGGGATCCGTAATTACTGGAAAGCCTCGGATGCTTTCCGGTATCTCTTAGGGCGTCCATTTTTTTTTTAATGGGGGGCGGGGCGGGTTATTTGGAAGTGGGCTTTCCGATGGGCTTTCCTTCCTCTGCTGAAACCAACTAACCAATAGCGAAGCACAGGCAGCCTCTGAAGTCAGAATTTGAGGAGAAATGGCCTCTTATTAGTGGGCAAAAAAAGGGCAGACTTTTAGTTGATAATTTTTTTTTTTTTTTTTTTTGAGGCAAGGGGTTAAGTGACTTGCTCAGGGTCACACAGCCAGGAAGTGTTAAGTGTCTGAGACCATATTTGAACTCGGGTCCTCCTGAATTCAAGGCTGGTGCTCTATCCACTGCGCCACCTAGCTGCCCCCTTTTAGTTGATTCTTAACTGTTTGTTTGTAAATATAAGTGATATTTTCACGGTGAAACCGGGGTTTTGGATTATTTCCCTTTTAAGTGTTAGTTCCCCTTTTCTGTCAAAATGGTGGGATTTATGTCTCAATTAAGTTTGCAAAGCATTGAACCAATATCACATCACAGGTTTTCTTTGTGACAGTCCTGGTTGGAAGTGAAGGCACAGAAATGCTAAGTGATATTCTCAGGACACACAGGTGAAAAGTTTCTCCCCCTCCCCTCTCCTAGATGGCAGATAGTCTAATACATGCTAAATATGTTAACATATGTTAAATGTGGAGAGGTCTAAATTTGGGTACCTAGATGAAATTGAGGTCTAGTGTCAGGTTCGGGGTACAGGGAGTCAAATAGAGTTCCCCTGCAACCCCTCAGGATTCGGCACAAGGATATAGAGTTAAATGCAGTCTAGTGACAGCACAGAGTCCCTTATAAAGGAATTTACAGACCCCAAAACCTAGATTGATAAAAGAGGTTTATTATAGGAATTGGAAGTAAGGTTAAAGTCTAGTTAGTAAAAAAAAAAAAGGTGTTAGGTAAAGAGAGGAGGGCACCAGAACCAGTGTTCCAGCGGGCAGAGATCCTTGGCATGTCACAAAGAGAGGACTCCAGCTTGGCTCTTTTATAATTAGAGATTTTTTTTTAATTTTTATTTTTTATTTTATTTATAATTTTTTTGACAGTATATATGCATAAGTAATTTTTTTTATAATATTATCCCTTGTATTCATTTTTCCAAATTTTCCCTCCCTCCCCTAGATGACAGGCAATCCCATACATTTTACATGTGTTACAGTATAACCTAAATACAATATATGTGTGTAAATCCAATTTTCTTTTTGCATGGTAAGAATTGGATTCCGAAGGTATAAGTAACCTGGGTAGAAAGACAGTAGTGCAAACACTTTACATTCACTTCCCAGTGTTCCTTCTCTGGGTGTAGCTGTTTCTGTCCATCATTGATCAACTGGAAGTGAGTTGGATCTTCTTTATGTTGAAGATTTCCACTTCCATCCGAATACATCCTCATACAGTGTTGCTGTTGAAGTGTACAGAGATCTTCTGGTTCTGCTCATTTCACTCAGCATCAGTTGATGTAAGTCTCTCCAAGCCTCTCTGTATTCCTCCTGCTGGTCATTTCTTACAGAGCAATAATATTCCAGAACCTTCATATACCATAATTTACCCAACCATTCTCCAATTGATGGACATCGATTCATCTTCCAGTTTCTAGCCACTACGAAAAGAGCTGCCACAAACATTTTGGCACATACAGGTCCCTTTCCACTCCTCAGTATTTCTTTGGGATATAAGCCCAATAGCAGCAATGCTGGGTCAAAGGGTATGCAGAGTTTGATAACTTTTTGGGCATAGTTCCAAATTGCTCTCCAGAATGGCTGGATTCGTTCACAACTTCACCAACAATGCATCAGTGTCCCAGTTTTCCCACATCCTCTCCAACATTCATCATTATTTGTTCCTGTCATCTTAGCCAATCTGACAGGTGTGTAGTGGTATCTCAGAATTGTCTTAATTTGCATCTCTCTGATCAATAGTGATTTGGAACACTTTCATATGAGTGGATATAGTTTCAATTTCATCCTCTGAGAATTGTCTGTTCATATCCTTTGACCATTTATCAATTGGAGAATGGTTTGATTTCTTATAAATTAGGGTCAGTTCTCTATATATTTTGGAAATGAGGCCTTTATCAGAACCTTTAACTGTAAAACTATTTTCCCAATTTGTTACTTCCCTTCTAATCTTGTTTGCATTAGTATTGTTTGTACAGAAACTTTTTAGTTTAATGTAATCAAAATCTTCTATTTTGTGATCAATAATGATCTCTAGTTCTCCTCTGGTCATAAATTCCTTCCTCCTCCACTGGTCTGAGAAGTAGACTATTCTCTGTTCCTCTAATCTATTTATGATCTCATATAATGAGAGATTTAGCTAAAGGGGCCTATAGGTGGAGTCCTAAATTGGCTCAGATCCCATGGGGGCTGGGACAGGCCCTGATCTCCTATTGGAATTCAAAGGGATGCTTTTGACCAAGATTTGTTAATCAAAGGTCCTAGCTTCTTGAATTGATAATGCATCTGCTAGGAGGGGCTGGGAATCAGAAAGTAATAAATCTATCTGAAAGGATAGTTTCTTAAAGAGAGCACAACCTACTTCATATTGTATTTAACATGTATTAGTCTATCTGCTATCTGGGAGAGGGGGTGGGGGGAAGGAGGGGAAAAATTGGAATAGGTTTTGCAGTTGTCAATGCTGAAAAATTACCTTTGTCTTGTAAATAAAAAGCTATAATAAAATAAAATATATGTTAAATCCAATATACATATACATATTTAATATATTTATTTTGCACAAGAAAAATCTGATTAAGAAGAAAAAAAACTGAGAAAGAAAACAAAAATGCAAGCAAACAATAATAAAAAGAGAAAGAATGTGATGTTGTGGTGCACAGTCCTCTCTGGGGATAGATGCTCTTTTCATTATTGAACAACTGGAACTGGTTTGAACTTTCATTGTTGGAGAGAGCCATGTTCATCGGAATTGATCTGTGTTATACTCTTGTTGCTGTATATAATGTTTTTCTGTTTCTGCTCATTTTACTTAGCATCAGTTTATTTAATATGAGATGAGTATATTTCAAATACCAAGAACATTAAAGTCAAGGAGTCTTGAGATGGAGTGCTATTGAGTAAATTGTATTCCCTTTAATCTTTGTAGGGGGACCCTTTAATCTGTGGGGGAAGGCTGGGATCAGGAGTCCCTCTGGGCCTCTGGGAGGGGGCCACACTCATTCTTAAGGGTAATTCCCAGATAAGTAATCTTGTTCAATTGGAAATTTTGGCCAAACTGTTCCCCATCTCAGGGCCGGGACAAACAGAATAAAACCAGAAGTTTTTCAATCCACTTTTGCTAATTTCTAAGAAGAGTTTGCCCACTAAGAAAGCTGTTTTCTTAGTGTAAATAAACCCATCTTTTTCACAAAATTTGAGCCTGGGGTTCATTGGCTTTGCGAATTTTTGAATTCTTTCACAAAGCCTGCGCAACTGGCCAAGGGGGATCCCATTGCTGTTAGGGCATCTCTCAACCTTCACTTCTCACACCTCCACATTATATCTTAGGAAACACAAGTAAGTCATTTTGGAATGTGAAGTGCATTAAGGATAATATGAAATATAGGTTAGATTTTAAAAAGATAGGTTAGAATTAAATCATGAGGGGCTTCAAATTCAAGATGAGAAAAAATTTTGTCCTAGAGAAAATAGGGAGTTATTGAAGAATCTTGAGCAAAGGAGTAATGTGATTGGCATTGTGGTTTAGAAAGATTACTTAAATTTGACAGTTCTGTGGAGGCTGGATTGGAGAGAAGAAAGATTAGCCGCCAATATATATATTTTTAATTTAATAGTTTTTATTTACCAGATATATGCAACATTGACAATTGCCATACCTTTGGTTCTAATTTTTCCCCTCCTTCCCCTCCTCCCCCCCATGGCAGGTTGACCAATACATGTTCAGTATCTTAAAGTATAAATTAAATACAATATATGTATACATGTCCAAACAGTTGTTTTGCTGTACAAAAAGAATCGGACTTTGAAATAGTGTACAATTAGCCTGTGAAGGAAATAAAAAATGCAGGTGGACAAAATTAGAGGGATTGGGAATTCTATGTAGTGGTTCATAATTATCTCCTAGAGTTCTTTCTCTGGGTGTAGCTGGTTCAGTTCATTACTGCTCTATTGGAACTGATTTGGTTCATCTCATTGTTGAAAATGGCCACATCCATCAGAATTGATCATCGTATAGTATTGTTGTTGAAGTATACAACGATCTTCTGATCCTGCTCATTTCACTCAGCATCTGTTCATGTCTCTCCAGACCTCTTTGTATTCATCCTGCTGGTCATTTCTTACAGAACAATAATATTCCATAATATTCCATTTATTCAGCCATTCTCCAATTGATGGGCATTTATTGAATTTCCAGTTTCTAGCCACTAAGAAAAGGGCTGCCACAAACATTCTTACACATACAGGTCCCTTTCCCTTCTTTAAGATCTCTTTGGGATATAAGTCCAGTAGTAATACTGCTGAGTCAAAGAGTGTGCACAGTCTGACAACTTTTTGAGCATAGTTCCAAATTGCTTTCCAGAATAGCTGAATGTATTCACAATTCCATCAACAATGTATCAGTGTCCCTGTTTTCTCACATCTCCTCCAACGTTACGCATTATCTTTCCCTGTCATTCTAGTAAATCTGACGTATATAGGGGTATCTCAGAGTTGTCTTAATTTGCATTTCTCTGATTAATAATGAAATGGAGCATCTTTTCATATGGCTAGAAATAGTTTCAATTTCTTCATCTGAGAATTGTCTGTTCATATCCTTTGACCAATTGATAAAAATGACAATTGATAAAAATTGGAAAATGGCTTGATTTCTTATAAACTAGAGTCAATTCTCTATATATTTTGGAAATGATAGCCGCCAATAATTTAATTAGATTTTTGCAATAGTCCAAGTTAAAGGTGATAAAAATGTGAACTAGGATGATAGCCTTGTGAATGGAAAAAGGGGGAAGATGCAAGATATTTAAAGTAGATTTAACAAGATTAAAAATTGAGTTGAGTAAAGAAGTGGAAATATTTGAGCATAATTCTGAAATTGATTTTTTACCATGTCCAGAGATCAAATCCACCACACTCAAAGGATAAAAATTTTCTTTCACTGGAGTTACTCAAAAGGATGTTACACAATGTTTAACATAGTTCAATCACTCAGCAAGGCACTGGACTAGGTGCTAGGGATAGAAATACAAAGAACAAATTAATTCCTGTATGCAATGAACTAATATTCCAATGGAGGTTACAAGTACATGTAAAATGTATATCACAGAAATATAAAATAAATGCAATATTACAAAGTGCTGGGGATACAAAAAAGAGGGGAAAGTTGCTGCCTCTTGGGAATTCATAATCTAAGGGGGAAGAAAACAAATAGTATAAATAAGGTATGTACATTATAGGATAAATAGGGAATAATTAAGAAATTGGGCACTAGAATTAAGAGAAATTGGGAAAAAGATGGCGTAACCAGAGTAGTTTTGAGAGTCACCAGCATAGAGATGAAGAAGGAGCAAATGAGATAATACTTGTATTTAGCACCCTATCTGACGGATAGATATTACATTCTTAATAAATGTTTATTTCAGTCTTTCTCTCCCAGACTCATTGATCCTAATGATGGACCTCCTTGAGCGGTTGAAATACTTCTTTCATCCCATTACCACGTCCAGGCTCTATCTACCATCACTCAGTAATTTATTCTTTGAGTTTCATTTAGTCCATATTTATCACCCAATCCAAATTCTGATAATATGTCTACTGACTTCCAGGACATTCTCCTTCCTTGATGAATTCAGTGCCTCCCTCTCAACCTTCAACATAGATAAGGATACTTTATCAAATTCTTTAGTCCTCCAGTTTCTAAGCATACTTGATTCCTCCCCATTATTTATTTCCCACCCTTACCCCAACTTCACATAGAAATGGATTTACTCTTAATCTTGCTATTACTCTTAAGTATTCCACATCCATAGTCATGAACTGCTAAGATTCCTTTATCATATCATAATCTATTGTCATTCTACCTTTTGTCTTGCAACTTCAAATCATGTTCTTTCTCAGAGAGGTAGAAAGAAGAGAGGTAGAAAGGCATCCTTGCAGTTTCCAGTTATTTGCCACCTTAGAGAGAGATGCTTTAAATATTGAGAACATATAGGTTCTTTTCTATTTTCCCTAATCATCTTGAGAAGCACACCTACTAGGTATTTTGCTGGTTCAAAGGGAGTTTAATAACTCTTTGGGCCTAATTCTAAATTGCTCCAAAATGATTGGATCAACTCCGAGATCTGATGAGGTTTAGATTTGGGGTATCCAAATGAAATTAAGGTTTCTGGTGGTCAGGAAGTAAAAGTCTAGTGATGGCGCAAAGGTAGGGAGTTCTGAGAATTCCCTTTCTGGTGGTGCAGAGATCCTATGTGTAACGTGCTCTCCTGGCAGTTACAATTACTAGTCTATCCTAGACCCACCAGAGTACCTTTGACCACTGTCCTTTGCAGTGTGAGCTCTACCCGGCTCGCCTCCTCTGAGGCCTTCTAAGGTCTCTGGCCACAATCTCTTGAATCTATAGCTTAATAACCGGTAGCGCACTCAAGAACAATCACGTGTAATCTTAAAAGCCTTTATTATACCTACTCACATAATGCCCTGACTGATGCCCTGACTTGTTGGTTCCCGAGTGAACACCTGGTCAGAAGACCCATGTGTTCACTACCAAAATCCTTACCTCTTTCGGCTACCCATCTTGGCTTGGCCACCCAGGCTAGGAGCCAGGGTGAACAGCACGAGGTTAAAGAGGGCGGTTGCTGCCTGCAGTGGGCTTACATAGGGCCTGTGAGGTCACACACACAGCCAATCAGCGAGAGAGTCACCCATTACGAAACTATCTCAATATGGCCAGGATCCCGCCCAAGGGCAGTCCTAATATCCACAGAAATTACTTCCGGGCCTCAATCTCCCGATGCACTGTGTCCGCCCATTTAAAGGGCCCTTACAATTCCCTTTCTCTTGTTTTGCGGGAACCGCACATCTCACCAAGCTAAACTTTTAGCACCAGCTATAGTTCACTTGATCCATGAGATGACAGTGTTATGCCCAAGGAGGTACAAAGCAGCAGATCAGTAAACAGAAGTATGACAATGAGAACCAGGCTCAACAGTGGCCCAAGTGTTCAACCCATTCATCAAAGTCATACTCGAGATAATAAGCCAAAGAGGTTGGATGCCAATGAGGTAGGATGTCAACACTGAGGTGGGAAGTCAACAAGGTAAAACATCACAATTCTAGTTAACAAATATCAGTGAGGTAGGTTGTCACAATTCTAGTTACATTTATCACAGTTCTAGACCAATTCTAGTTTCTTACAATTTTCTGTTGCACTTTTCACACTCCTAGAACAATTCTAGCTTATCACAATTCTCAATTGCACTTGTCACAATCCTAGAACAATTCTAGCTTATCACAATTCTCAATTGCACTTTTCACAATCCTAGAGCAATTCTAGCTTATCACAATTCTCTATTGCACTTTTCACAATTCTAGAACAATTCTAGTTTCACAGGTGCACATAAGCAGTCATGTCCAGTAACATTGTCTCAATAACAATGGCAGGTGGGTGTGTTGGTTTTTCACCCACTAATTTAAAAGCATAGTCCTTCAATAGAAAGCATAGGGCAAAGCCTCTTCCCAGGCCACCATATGGCAAGTGGCCACGGGAGAAGCAAGCAGGCCCATTGTCCATTTACAGTCTTTATATTGTGTATCACCCAAAACAGTCCATTTCAGCTGCAACACTGGAACTGTGTCTGGTGTCTCTGGTGTTCCGGTCAGGAGGGGCATCGCTGCCATCAATGTCTGAAGGGCTGCTGACATCTGGCTGGTCTCTCTGGACTGTTGTCTGGTCCTTCTCTTGGATCCCCAGGTTACAAATGTCTCTGGTGGGGATGAACTCTGCTGCTGGATCTGCATCTAGGAAGGACACAGGTGCAGATCGCACAGTCATTAGAGGTGCCAACTGGCCCAGTCACTGGCCAAAGACTAAGGCAGACACCTACATGTCTGGGGTAGGAGGATCAATAGCAGCTGAAGTTAGTGCTACCCCTTTAAGATGGGTATTTGAAGGTGAAACAGGAGTTTTTACTCCTTTTGTGGTTGAAAAAATCCCCATCAATCTGTGGGGAAGAGACATTTTACAGCAGATAGGATTACAAATAAGCACTTCAGCTTTTTAGGCAGGGCTGCTGTTGAAGACCTATCTGCACTTTCATCGGTTGAGGCCCGGAAGTAATTTCTGTGGATATTAGGACTGCCCTTGGGCGGGATCCTGGCCATATTGAGATAGTTTCGTAATGGGTGACTCTCTCGCTGATTGGCTGTGTGTGTGACCTCACAGGCCCTATGTAAGCCCACTGCAGGCAGCAACCGCCCTCTTTAACCTCG
This sequence comes from Sminthopsis crassicaudata, assembly GCF_048593235.1. NCBI lineage: Eukaryota > Metazoa > Chordata > Mammalia > Dasyuromorphia > Dasyuridae > Sminthopsis > Sminthopsis crassicaudata. Next base: position 387,362,086 of record NC_133618.1, on the reverse strand, counting down.
TGCTGTTCACCCTGGCAGATAACAGCCTAAAGGGGAACGATACCTGCCCCCCATCACGTTACTCTCTCCTAGAAGAGACTATTAAAAAATTAAGAGAGTTTGAAGAAAAATGGGGAAAGGAAAGAGAAGCTATGATAGAGAATAACAACGTTCTGAAATTGGAGTTGGAAAAATAAAGAATTCACAGGAGATGCAGGGAACCAAAATTTGTGAATTAGAAAAGGTTAAAAAATCACAGGAAAGTAGGATTTCTGAATTGGAAAAGATAAAAAAGTCTCAAGAAAATAGGATTTCTGAATTGGAAAAAGAAAATAATTCTCTAAAAAAAAAAATTAGGGAAATGGAAAAAAATTCAATAGAGCAAAATAATTCATTTAAAAACGCAATTGGGCATATACACAAAGAACTAAAAACTGTGAATGAAGAAAATAACTCCTTAAAAATCAGGACGGAACAAATAGAAATGAATGATTCATTGAGAACCCAAGAATCAGTCAAATAAAACAAAAAAAATTAAAAGCTGGAGAATAACGCCAAATACTTACTGGGAAAATCTATAGACCTGGAAAATAGATCTAGGAGAGATAATCTGAGGATCATTGGACTTCCTGAAAACTATGACCATAAAAAGAGCCTAGATTCTATTTTACAGGAACTCATCAAAGAAAACTGTCCAGAGATAATAGAAACAGAAGGGAAAGTAGATGTCGAAAGAATTCATCAAACTCCTTCTGAAATAGACCCTAAAAAAAGAACACCACGCAATATTGTGGCTAAGCTGCAGAATTACCACACAAAGGAGAAAATCTTGCAAGCAGCTAGAAAAAAACAATTTAAATACCAAGGTGCCACAATAAGGGTCACACAAAATCTGGCTGCCTCCACATTAAAAGATAGAAGGGCCTGGAACCTGATAATCCGAAAGGCAAAAGATCAAGGATTACAACCAAGAATAAACTACCCAGCTAAGTTTAGCATTTTTTTCCATGGAAGAAGATGGTCATTCAATGAAATAGAGGAATTCCATATGTTTCTAAGAAAAAAACCAGACTTAAATAAAAAATTTGATCTACATCCACAAGACTGAAGAGAAACAGAAAAAGGTACACAGAACCCTTGAGAACTGTATCTCTGTTGTGGATATATAGAAAGTACGCATGGATTTTACTGATATTAAAAAAAAGGGGGGTGTAGTAAAGGGAAGGGGGTAGTATCAGAAAAAGGGGAAGGAGTGATAAAAAGAGGGAAACTACATCCCAGGAAGAGGCATAGAAAATATACCACATCTGAGGGAATTTAGAGAGGGGGAGAAACATTGTGTGAATCTTACTCTCATCAGAAGAGGCTCAAAGAGTAAATAATTGACATATTTGTTTTTCAGAGAATTCTCTCTCGCCTCATTAAAAGGTAGGAGAGGAAAAGGGAAAAGGAAGAGGGGAATAAGGGAAGGGACTTGGAGGGAGAGGGGAGGGATACTAAAAAAAAAAAGTGGGGTCTATAAATTAAATATCGGGGAAGGGGTTCAGGGGGGTCAAGGGAAAAAGCATAATCTGGGGATAATATGATGGCAGGAAATACAGAATTAGTAATTTTAACTGTAAATGTGAATGGGATGAATGCTCCCATCAAACGGAGACGGATAGCAGACTGGATCAAAAATCAGAATCCTACAATATGTTGTTTACAGGAAACACACTTAAAGCAGGGAGATACATACAGAGTAAAGGCAAAAGGTTGGAGCAGAATCTATTATGCTTCAGGTAAAGCCAAAAAAGCAGGGGTAGCCATCCTTATCTCAGATCAAGCAAAAGCAGAAGTTGATCTAATTAAAAGAGATAAGGAAGAAACCTATATCCTGCTGAAAGGTAGCATAAATAATGAAGCCATATCAATGCTAAGCATATATGCACCAAGTGGTATAGCATCTAACTTTCTAAAGGAAAAGTTAAGAAAATTGCAAGAAGAAATAGACAGTAAAACTATAATAGTGGGAGATCTCAACCTTTCAAAGTCTGTCTTCTATAGGAAACCCTTCCTGATCCCCCTTAATTTTAATATCTACTCTCTATTGGTTATTTCCACATTTTCCTGCATATATTGTGTTTACATGGAGTTATCTTGATGTTGTCACTCCCTTAATTGTGAGCTTCTTGAGCAGGGACTGGCCTTTACTTTTCTTTGTATGCCCAGTTCTCAGCACAGTGCCTGGCACATACCATTTATTAACTGCTTTTAAAATGTTTATTAACAGCTTCTAAATTCTATGCAGTCTAGCCTTTTACCTTATTATTCAATGGAAACTGTTCTCAAAGTTACTAAGCATCCTTTTAATTGCTAAATCTAATGGCTTTCTCAGACTTCATCCTTTTTGACCTCTCTGCAGCCTTTGAGGTTGTTGATCACCCTCTTCTCTCTTGTATTTTTTGGAACTTTTCTCTCCTGGTTCTCTTTGTCTTACTGCTCCTTCTAGGTCTCCTTTGTTAGATCTTCATCTAAGTCTTGCCATCTAAGATTGAGGATTTTCCAAGGCTTAATCCTGGGCTTTCTTCTTTTCTCCCTCTGTACTATTTCATTTGCTAGCTCTCAGTGATCCTATGATCTCAACAATCATCTCCATGTAGATGACTCTCAGATAACGTCTTTCCCTTCTTCCTGTCTTGCACTATTCAAACTTCATCCCTTCAGAATCAAATACAAAGTCCTCTGCTTGACTTTGATAGCCCTTCATAACCTTTCTCCTTTCTACCTTTTTATTTTCATACCTTCTTCTCCTAGTGCTTCTTTGTTCCCATGAACACATTTCCATCCCCTGACTGACCCATCTCTGGGGTTTTCACTGTCTGGTCCTTATGCCTGGCACATTCCCTCTGGTCATCTCAGTTTCCTGACTTCCCAAGGGGCTTCCTTATAGTTTCTCTCAAAGTCTTATCTTCAGGAAGCTTTTCCTAGCTCTTAATCTTCTCTCTGCGATTTTCTTCAGTTTGTCCTGCATTTATCTTGTTTGTGCATAGCTTTTTGCAAGTTACCTTCATTAGACTGTGAGCTCCTTGGGGTCAGTAGTGGTTTTGTGTGTACAAGCCTTTCTTTGTACTTTCAATATATAGTAGGCACATAGTAGTTGCTTAGTAAATGTTAGTTGACTGATTTATTATTCTTAGGCAATACAAAACTAAAAGATTACATCAAATTCCTTAGAAGTACTGTGTTTCTAATTACATCTATTGTTATAGTATTTCTGATAATGTAGAGAACAATTTGTATTTCCCTTTGGAAAATATTTAAAACCTTTTTAATAAAACACTGCAGGTGCGGTAAGCCTTCCTTGAATTACTGAAACTTTAAACTAAGAATTCTTTGTCTTTTTAGACTTTTGCCTTTTTCATTCCCAAAGAGAATGGGATATTGACCGAATTTAAGACTTTATCCTCTTGGTCCATTACCTAAAGCTGTTGGTGCTAATCATCACCTTGCTCCTTTGAGAAATGATTGAGATCACTGGGAGGAGTCTCTTATTAGTCCTCTGAAGAATTAAGAAAGGAATTAAATTGTGACTTATTCTAGAATGTTAGTGAATGAGATGAGGTGAGATCTTTCAAGACAGTTGTGAAAATCGAGTAAGGCTTCATCTACTTCAGAGTTGAGTGTTTTAAGAAACTGTGAGAAATGGATGAACATTTTATTTGGTTTCCAGAGCTATGCAAATTAAATTGGAGAAATAAAACTTAAAATTAAAAAAAATTTGAAACCCACGAGGGGGGGTTACAAAAAGTAATCTGGATGTTATGGAATATTATTCTTCTGTAAGAAATACCCAGTAGGATAATTTCAGAGAGGCCTGGAGAGACTTATAAGAACTGATGCTGAGTGAAATGAGCAGAACCAGGAGATCATTATACATGGCAACAAGAGTATACTATGGATCAATTCTGATGGACATGGCTCTCTTCAACAATGAGATGATTCAAACCAGTTCCAATTGTTGAGTACTAAAGAGAGCCATCTACACCCAGAGAGAGGACTGAGGGAATTGAGTGTGGACTATAACATAGCATATTCACTCTTTCTGTTATTGTTTGCTTGCATTTTTGTTTTCTTTCCCAGGTTTGCTTTTTTTTTTCCTAGATCTGATTTTTCTTGTGCAGCAAGATAACTATATAAACATGTATACATATATTGGAGTTAACATATAATTTAACATATTTAATATGTGTTGGAGTACTTGCCATCTAGGGAGAGGGTGGGGGGAAGTAGGGGAAAATTTGGAACAGAAGGTTTTGCTCAATGTTGAAAAAAAAATTATCTGTGCATATGTTTTGTAAATAAAAAGATATAATAATAATAATTTTTTAAAAATAAAAGAAGTAATATGGGATGGAAATTTTAGATTTGAACAGGAGCCCTCTGAACTTTGCCTCCATAAGAATATAAGCTCTTTGGGGACAGGGACTAGATTTTGTAATCAGAGGTGATGGCTTGAGGTTTGAAAATAATTTTTTGTTCTTGGCCCTTAGCCCTCCTCTGTTATCATCCCCCTTCTAGAATGTAAGTTTCTTAGGGGCAGGGACTGGTTGTGTAATGAGTGGAGTAAGATATGGTGAAGAACTTACAGATTAAGCACATATTGATCAGAGACTGCTAGCTAAGGTAAACCAGGCCTATAAGCCCCAGCCACATGAAGGCCTAGGCTGTATTCCATTGCCCAAATAGGGATTAGGAACAAACACAAAGAGGCTGTAAATCACTTTGTCGGCTGAATTCCACTGACCAAATTGGGGGGGTGGTTGCAGAATTGTATGACCAATCACAACACATGGAGGGTGGGATTTTGGAGGTTCTTTGACTGAAATGTATAAAAGTTGTGAACATTTTCAAGGGAGTGGCTCTCTCCTGCTGTGAATTTGGCTCACAGACCAGGATGGGGTCTGCTTCTCGAGATTCTAATAAATAATTCTGCTTTTCTCTGAGTGATCTCTGAGTAGTCATTTTTGGATAGGATTTTCTATCCCTCACAGTAATGAGGACTGGAGATTTATGTGGAGTAGCTTCTGTAACAGTTAATGGGGAATCAGGAGAGAAATTTGTGTTGTGCCACAGTTCTCTTTTATTGTCCTGACTCAGTCTTCCTAATTGTCCTGACTCAGTTTCCCTGAATTGTTCTGCCTCAGTTTCTAATTGTTGTGCTCAATCCTGCAAAACCACCCCTCCCTCTTAATCATCAGAATATTTGATAAGGATAAAAGATCTTATATTTTAGAATATCAGAATGCCTCTCCCCATCCCAATCTATCAGAATATCAGATACTATTTTATCAGATGCCTCTTCCATCTCTGTTGCCTCCCCCCATTATGTCATCTTCATCTCCAGTACCTCCCCAACCCTTTTAGAGTCCTGTTCCCAGCACCCTGACTTTACCCTTGCCTCAGTCTACCCCCTGTATCTGAGCCACGTGTATATATGTCATTGAGAACTCACATTGTTGGCTGGATTCTTGGAGACAACAGTCTCATTCAGCCCTGGGACCAAACCATGGATACATTTGGTCCAATAAATCTCTCCCTTTTAAATAAAATATTAAATACTTTCTAATTGCTATCTTCCCTCAGTTTCTCCAGCATTACACTTGTGCTTCTGAATAGGAAATATAAAACTGCTCTTGGGGTTTTAAAAGGTGTGTCTATTTTTTTTTATTAATTTTATAATTATACTTTTTTTTTTGACAGTATATATGCATGAGTAATTTTTTTATAACATTATCCCTTGTATTCATTTTTCCAGATTTTCCCCTCCCTCCCTATACTCCCTCCCCTAGATGACAGGCAATCTCATACATTTTCTTGTTGCACATTAAGTATTGGATTCTGAAGGTATAAGTAACCTGGGTAGATAGACAGTAGTGCTAATATTTTACATTCAATTCCCAGTGTTCCTTCTCTGGGTGTAGTTGTTTCTGTCCATCATTGATCAGCTGGAAGTGAGTTGGATCTTCTCTATGTTGAAGATATCCACTTCCATCAGAATGCGTCCTCATACAGCATTGTTGCTGAAGTGTATAGTGATCTTCTGGTTCTGCTCATTTCACTCAGCATCAGTTTGTGCAAGTCTCTCCAAGCCTTTCTGAATTCATCCTGCTGGTCATTTCTTACAGAGCAATAATATTCCATAGCCTTCATATACCATAATTTACCCAACCATTTTCCAATTGATGGACATCCATTCATCTTCGTTTCTAGCCACTATGAAAAGAGCTGCCACAGACATTTTGGCACACACAGATCCCTTTCCCCTCTTTAGTATTTCTTTGGGATATAAGCCCAGTAGTAGCACTGCTGGATCAAAGGGTATGCAGAGTTTGATAACTTTTTGGGCATAGTTCCAAATTGCTCTCCAGAATGGTTGGATTCTTTCACAACTCCACCAACAATGCATCAGTGTCCCAGTTTTCCCACATCCTCTCCAACATTCATCATTATTTGTTCCTGTCATCTTAGCCAATCTGACAGGTGTATAGTGGTATCTCAGAGTTGTCTTGATTTGCATTTCTCTGATCAGTAGTGATTTGGAACACTCTTTCATATGAGTGGAAATAGTTTCAATTTCATTATCTGAGAATTGTCTGTTCATATCAAAAGGTATGTCTATTAACTTAGGCATCCATTCTTGCAAGAATGTCAAATCTTTCCTTCATTCATCAATGAGTCAATGGAGTTCTTGGCAAGATATTATTATTTCTTATAAGACCATTTTTGTCTTTGGTTGCTCTACTGAAATTTAAAACTATAAAATCCTTAGGCTAAGTAGTCTTTTTGTCTATTTTCTCTCATTCTGTCAGGACTATGTTGAGGCTCAGAAGGGACCCCAAAAGGTTGGGTGTAGTGTTCTGTTCTCTAAATTGTAATGGTTCTCTGTGAGCAGATTTCTTGGGGAGTTTCTGGAGGCAGCCTTAGTTTCAGTTCAGTTCATTAATCCCAAAATGTAGCCAGGAGTTAAAGTCCAGATCCTTTATTGTCTCTTTCACTCTGGAGGCCTTCCTTTCTCCTTGGTTCCTGAGAGCTCTTTTAAAAAATTTTTTTTTAATTATTTTTTTTAATGAATATTTTTTCCCATTTTAAAAATTAATTTTATAATTATAACATTTTTTGACAGTACATATGCATAGGTAATTTTTTACAACATTATCCTTTGTACTCCCTTCTGTTCTGAATTTTTCCCCTCCTTCCCTCCACCCCCTCCCCTAGATGGCAGGCATTCCCATATATATTAAATATGTTATAGTATATCCTAGGTACAGTATATATGTGCAGAACCTAATTTTGTTGTTGTTGTTGTTGCAAAGGAAGAATTGGATTTGGAAGGTAAAAATAACCTGGGAAGAAAAACAAAAAAATGCTAACAGTTTACACTCATTTCCCAGTGTTCCTTCTCTGGGTGTAGCTGATTCTTTCCATCATTGATCAATTGGAATTGGATTAGCTCTTCTCTATGTTGAAAATATCCACTTCCATCAGAATACATCATCATATAATATTGTTGTTGAAGTGTATAATGATCTCCTAGTTCTCGTTTCACTCAGCATCAGTTGATGTCTCTCCAAGCCTCTCTGTATTCATCCTGTTGGTCATTTCTTACAGAACAATAATATTCCATAACATTCTATAATTTACCCAACCATTCTCCAATTGATGGGCATTCATTCATTTTCCAGTTTCTAGCTACTACAAAAAGGGCTGCCACAAACATTTTGGCACATACAGGTCCCTTTCCCCTCTTTAGTATTTCTTTGGGATATAAGCCCAGTAGTAGCACTGCTGGATCAAAGGGTATGCACAGTTTGATAACTTTTTGGGCATAGTTCCAGATTGCTCTCCAGAATGGTTGGATTCTTTCACAACTCCACCAACAATGTATTAGTGTCCCAGTTTTCCCACATCCTCTCCAACATTCATCATTATTTGTTCCTGTCATCTTAGCCAATCTGACAGGTGTGTAGTGGTATCTCAGAGTTGTCTTGATTTGCATTTCTCTTCAGTAGTGATTTGGAACACTCTTTCATATGAGTGGAAATAGTTTCAATTTCATCATCTGAAAATTGTTCATATCCTTTGACCATTTATCAATTGGAGAATGGCTTGATTTCTTATAGAGTCAATTTTCTGTATATTTTGGAAATGAGGCCTTTATCAGCCTTTAACTGTAAAAATGTTTTCCCAATTTGTTACTTCCCTTCTAATCTTGTTTGCATTAGTTTTGTTTGTACAAAAGCTTCTTAATTTGATGTAATCAAAATTTTCAATTTTGTGATCAATAATGATCTCTAGTTCTCCTTTGGTCACAAATTCCTTCCTCCTCCACAAGTCTGAGTGGTAAACAATCCTATGTTCCTCTAATTTATTTATGATCTCATTCTTTATGCCTAAATCTTGGACCCATTTTGATCTTATCTTAGTATGTGGTGTTAAATGTGGGTCCATGCCTAGTTTCTGCCATACTAATTTCCAGTTTTCCCAGCAGTTTTTGTCAAATAATGAATTCTTATCCCAAAAGTTGGGATCTTTGGGTTTGTCAAACACTAGGTTGCTATTTTTATTCACTATCTTGTCCTGTGGACCTAACCTATTCCACTGATCAACTAGTCTATTTCTTAGCCAATACCAAATGGTTTTGGTAATCACTGCTTTATAATATAGTTCTAGATCAGGTACAGCTAGGCCACCTTTATTTGATTTTTTTTTTCATTACTTCCTTTGAAATTCTCAATCTTTTGTTCTTCCATATGAATTTTGTTGTTATTTTTTCTTGGTCATTAAAATAGTTTCTTGGGAGTCTGATTGGTATAGCACTAAATAAATAGATTAGGGAGTATTGTCATCTTGATTATATTCGCTTGCCCTATTCAAGAGCACTTATTGTCTTTCCAATTATTTAAATCTGACTTCATTTTTGTGGCAAGTGTTTTGTAATTTTGCTCATATAATTCCTGACTTTCCTTTGGTAGACATATTCCCAAATATTTTATGCTATCGACAGTTATTTTGAATGGAATTTCTCTTTGTATCTCTTGCTGTTGGATTGTGTTGGTAATGTATAAAAATGCTGAGGATTTATGTGGATTTATTTTGTATCCTGCAACTTTGTTAAAGTTCTGAATTATTTCTAATACCTTTTTAGCAGTCTTTGGGGTTCTCTAAGTATACCATCATGTCATCTGCAAAGAGTGATAGTTTGATTTCCTCATTACCTACTCTAATTCCTTGAATCTCTTTCTCTGCTCTTATTGCTGAGGCTAGCGTTTCTAGTACTATATTGAATAGTAATGGCGATACTGGGCAACCTTGTTGCACTCCTAATCTTACTGGGAAAGGTTCCAGTTTATCGCCATTACATATGATGTTTACTGACAGTTTTAAATATATGCTCCTCATTATTTTAAGGAGTAGTCCATTTATTCCTATACTCTCCAGTATTTTTAGTAGGAATTGATGTTGGATTTTATCAAATGCTTTTTCTGCATCTATTGAGATGATGATATGGTTTTTGTTAATTTGATTATTGATATGGTCGATTATGCTAATAGTTTTCCTAATATTGAACCAGCCCTGCATTCCTGGTATAAATCCCACTTGCTCATAGTGTATTATCCTGGGGATAATTTTTTGTAGTCTTTTTGCTAATATTTTATTTAAGATTTTAGCATCAATATTCATTAGGGTCCCGAGAGCTCTTGTCCGAATGTCTCCAGCCTCTTATCTTCCCATTGTCTCTAGCCAGCACAAACGTGGAAATGGGAATGAATCAGACTCTGCCTCCAAGAGTGTGGGATTGTGGGTTCTGCCTTGTGAATCTCCTGGAAGTCTATGAGCCGGCTTTAGACTTGTGAATCTCCCCACTGAATCCTGGCTCTCTATCTCTTCCCATTGGGCTCGTCCTTTTATATGCTCTCTAAAGATGTGAAGTCTAATATGTGGACCAATGAGCAAACTCCTTTAAAGGTATGAACTCCTTTAAAGATGTGAACTAAGTACATAAGTACCTTGTAAGAATCCTAACGGTTGGGGTCAGAGACAGGTGTTACAAGGTGTCTCAAAAGAATTTGCAGGCTTATTCTGGAGAGCAATTTGCAACTATGCCCAAAAAGTTATCAAACTGTGCATACCCTCTAATCCAGCATTGCTGCTATTGGGCTTACATCCCAAAGAAATACTGAGGAGGGGAAAGGGACCTGTATGTGCCAAAATGTTTGTGGCAGCTCTTTTCGTAGTGGCTAGAAACTGGAAGATGAATGGATGTCCATCAATTGGAGAATGGTTGGGTAAATTATGGTATATGAAGGTTATGGAATATTATTGCTCTGTAAGAAATGACCAGCAGGAGGAATACAGAGAGGCTTGGAGAGACTTACATCAACTAATGCTGAGTGAAATGAATAGAACCAGAAGATCGCTGTACACTTCAATGTTGTATGAAGATATATTCTGATGGAAGTGGATATCTTCAATATAAAGAAGATCCAACTCACTTCCAGTTGATCAATGATGGACAGAAACAACTACATCCAGAGAAGGAACACTGGGAAGTGAATGTAAATTGTTAGCACTACTGTCTATCTACCCAGGTTACTTATACCTTCGGAATCTAATACTTAATGTGCAACAAGAAAATGGTATTTATACACATATATTGTATCTAGGTTATATTGTAACACATGCAAAATGTATGGGATTGCCTGTCATCAAGGGGAGGGAGTGGAGGGAGGGAGGGGATAATTTGGAAAAATTAATACAAGTGATAATGTTATAAAAAAAATTACTCATGCATATATACTGTCAAAAAATTATAAATAAATAAAATTAAAAAAAAAAAAAAAGAATTTGCAGGTTTGAACCCATATCTATGTCAAGGGGCAAAGTTTATTGTAATTGTAATCAATTGAAAGTCAGCTAAGTTCCAAAAGAATTTAACAAAGGACCAAAAGAAAGGAGACAAATTTATCTAGTTCTTCATCATTGATATGCTAATTTTATGGCCCAGAGCTACTTCCGAGCTACCAATTGAGCAGTGGTCTCAGGAATTTGGTTATAACTGGCCAGCAGAGCTAGGACTATCCTAAAACCAGAAGACTTTAGAATCATTGACAGATTGTCAGAACAAAAGCACTTCTAAAGTCAGAGAGTCTCAGGATCATTAATATCTCTTACCTAAAGTCTAAGGAAAGAAATATTATATTCCTAGGCCAGAAGACTTTTGCAATCATTGATGTACAGATTGTTAGAAAAATAGCACTCTAAGGTTTTGGGGGGGGGGACTTCAGGATCACTAATTCTAAAGCCAGAAAACTTTAGAATCATTGACAGATTGTTAGAACTGAAGCACATCAAGGTCAAGGGGACCTTCCTCCTGCTGTATCCCCCAAAAGCTATATTCCATCAACTACATCAGCATAAACTAGGAGGATATCAATCTCTGGTATATCAACAGAATCATTGGTTCTAGGAGTAGTCGGGAGAGTTGGGTTCTAGGCCCTCAGTTCTACCACTGATTGATGTCTGACGTGGTATAAGATACTTAATCTCTCTTGTGAGGAATTAACTGAATGAAGACCCCTCTCATGGGAATATAACTTTATACTATAATTGTGACTTAAAAAGTTGCAGGTGATTATCCCCTCCTATTTCCTACTATCCCTTAATTAGTATTTAAGTATTTCTTTTAAAGGTGATGAAGGCTTTTGGTTCTCTTAAGAGTTTATCTCAGGGGTTTTCAAGCGATGAGGCCTGCCAAGTTATGGCAAATGGGCTGAGGGGCGGAGACAGAGTATGAGTTTTTGTTTTTACTATAGTCTGGCCCTCCAACAGTCTGAGGGACAATGAACTGCCCCCCTATTTTAAAAGTTTGAGGGCCTGGTTTATTTGTAATTTTTTTTTTTTTTTGTTTTTTTTGTTTCTGGTTTAGATTTCTGCCATTAGAATGTAAACCTGGACTCCCCCAATGAGAGAAAAGGCCAGGGGGGAGGGTGGGATGTTTCTGCCTTTAAGGTATTTAATCTTGTTTTTGGAATTTATGCTTTGCACTTCTTTGCTGACAAACACCTAGTCAAATGAAAGATTCCCTTTCTCCTTTTCTCACCAGATCTTAATAAACTCCTTTTTGCTTTTTTCTTATTCTGAGAGTCCCTGATTGTTTTTATGGATGCTACTATTGATGTGGTTAATGGCAATCTTTCATCTTTTGTCACTGCCCCCAGGCCTAGATTTCCAATTGAATGAAACCACTTAAGTTCCAGCTACTAGGAGTGGTTCTGGACTAATTTTCAGCTCTATAGAGGTACTCTATTGTACTCAGCAGGTACTCAATAGAAATATCAGGTCCATATCTCCAGCTAAATGAGACCACTTAAATTCCATCTAAGTAGGGAGTAGTGCTGGGCTAATTTAAATGAGACCACTTAACTGCCCCAAAGAGTGGATTCCTGTCAGAGGAGAGTTTCAGGGTACACTCCAAAAGTCAAGGATAATTTCAGGGTTCACCCTCATCACTATCCCACACAAATCTGGATTTTCTTTCCAATCATGGAGGAAAGCAAGCTGTGAATCTAAAATGAAATATTGCTAGGAAAGCACTTTGATAGCTTAAAAGCATTGTACAGATAGAGGAGCTTGTTATTGGTATTACTGTTATTAGACATCTTTAGGAAAGATGTCACCAATACCCCTGGACTTTTATTCCACTGGGAGAAAATCTTATTATCTAAGCCTGCATTGCTCCTGCTGAAATTGAAAACCTGTTATTCTCAACTCAGGGAAGATGACCTGAAATCCCTTTAGTTCAGAAGAGTAATAACCTTCATTGACTCAAGTTTTCTTTTCTTACTTCCTCAAACCCCAAGCCCTAGACCACACTTTAAGTAGAATTCTTTGCTTTAAAAATAGAGAGCAGTAGTCATCATTGGTCCCAAAAGCAAATATTTAATGTCATACACTCAAAAAACAATTAACCTGACTTGGGACCCTTTACCTAAAATGGAGTTTGGTGTCAATCTGTATTGGACAAGTGTTTTGCCATGCTATCTTTTTCATTTGGTATCTATCAGTAGAGTAAAACATGATTCCTTGGGAAGTGAGAGGAAAAAGAGCTCAGAGTTCAAGAGCCCTGTAATTCCTTAATCTCTTCTTTGCCATATGGCTTTGTGGCTGCTCTTACAGGTTTCTCTCTAGCTAGATAAATTAAATGAGAAGAGTTCCAAAACCCCATTTTTTTTGAGGGGGAGGTAGTAAATCATTGGGATTTTAGAATAATGTTAAAGACACTTTTTCATGGCACTGATCACAGGCTTTGCCTATGTAATTTGACTTCCTCCCTAGCCAAATTCAAAACAATTAGCTTGCTAAGAGAGCTCTGAACTCTGTCATGCCCTCTTTCTGATTTGTGTACCATGTCTAGTCTTTGTACAAAGTCAGGAAGGTGAAGTTAAATATGCTGACCCTGATTTTGTCCCTGAAATTGTCTTGTTTTGCTATTTAAGATTTGTGTTCCATGTACCACAGGGGCCAGAGACCCTAGATTCAAGCATTTAAAAACAAAAAAAATCTTAGTACTCTTTCCATAAGTCACATAGTTCTCTGAACAAAACAAATAAAATAGTGATTCAAGCATTTAAAAACAAAAAAAAAAAATCTTAGTACTTTTCTCATAAGTCACATAGTTCTCTGAACAAAACAAATAAAATAGCTTCTTGTTAATTTAGTGGAAGGCCAATATGAATTGGTAGAAAATGAAAGAAATACAGTTACTACTTTTAAATATATAGTAACTTAAACTAAGTTAACACTTATTAGCAAATAATTGTCCTTGGGGATCTGCTTTAATGAATAGAATAGAAGGATTAAAAATGGTATGTCTGTATATTAGTAGTGCAAAGTACATTGATGTAGTTACCACATTATTGTTTTTTCTTTCTATTTCCTTCATAAATCTCTTTATAACTTGAAACAAAATTAACTTTATCTTATCCTGGAATGCTCAGCAATTATCCAACCAACAAATATTATGGGTTCGGTCTAGTATTAGGCTTTGTGTGAAATACAAAATAAGATATAGTCCTTATCTTGAAGGAACTTTTAGTCTTTTAGGGGAGATGATGGGAGAAAAAGTACATGGCAGTTGCTAGCAAGGGTACCCATTTGAAATGCTGTAGAAATCCAAAGAAGAGGGAGATTATAAAGGGCTGTAGTAGTTAAGGAGTTAGCACCCCTACTTGAAGAATGAAGTAGGATTTGGATAATTTAAGAGATGAACTTGAATGAAGTTATGTAAATAGTGTGTGGGACAGTAACCTCCTCAAAAACAGAGACTCTCAGAATAAGAAAAAGCAAAAAGGAGCTTATTGAAATCTAGTGAGAAAAGGCATGTTCCATTTGACAAGGTGTTTGTCAGCAAAGAAGTGTCAAGCATAAACGGAGAAACAAGATTAAATAGGTCCCTTACTGCAAAAGACCTCCCCACACCATCCCCTGATCCCACCCCAGACTGGCTTTTTCTCCCATTGTTTGGGGAAGTTCAGGCTTACCTTTCTAATTCTGGAAATTTAACCCAGGAATAAAAGAATACAAGTAATAAACTCTTTTTGTTGTTGTTGTCAATTTTTTTTTTTATTTTAATAGTTTTTATTTACCAGATATATGCATGGGTAATTTTACAACATTGACAATTGCCAAACCTTTTTGTTCTAATTTTTCCCCTCCTTCCCCCCCTCTCTCCCCATGGCTTTTCCCCTCCTTCCCCCCCTCTCTCCCCATGGCAGGTTGACCAATACATGTTCAATATCTTAAAGTATAAATTAAATACAATATATGTATACATGTCCAGACAGTTGTTTTGCTGTACAAAAAGAATCGGACTTTGAAATAGTGTACAATTAGCCTATGAAGGAAATCCAAAATGCAGGCAGACAAAATTAGAGGGATTGGGAATTCTGTGTAGTGGTTCATAGTCATCTCCTAGAGTTCTTTTGCTGGGTGTAGCTGGTTCAGTTCATTACTGCTCTATTGGAACTGATTTGGTTCATCTCATTGTTGGAGAGGGCCTCATCCATTAGAATTGATCATCATATAGTATTGTTGTTGAAGTATACAAGTAATAAACTCTTAAGAAAATTCAAAGCCATCATCACCTTTAAAAGAAGTATTTAAATGCTAATTAAGAAGTGGTGGGAAATAGGAGAGGACCATACCTGCAACTTTTAAGCTAAACCTCTATTTGTTATTATGAAGTCTCAAATCACAATTAAAGTATGGTAAAGGCTATATTGCCATGAGAGCTCTTCCCTTGGTTAATTTCATATTGTAGGAATAAGTCTGGTTGAGGACTGTGGGACAATAAGAAGGTAGATTTGGTTGAAGAATATAGTGGGTGAGGAGTAATAGAAGATAAAATCAGGTAGATTGTTGTCTTTGTATAGAACGTCTTGAAATCAACAGAGATACTTAAGACTTGATAAAATAGGAAATTGAGAGCCATTAAATATTTTTAAGACATAATTACAAATTCTAAATAAATAGAGCATAAATTAGTGGAATTTTGTTTATAAAAGCTCTCAGAAGAGATAATTTTTTAAAAAATTATTTATTTATTTACAAAAATTTTATGCATAGGTAATTTTTTAGCATTGACAATTGCAAAACCTTTTGTTTCAAATTTTCCCTTCCTTTCTCCAGATAGCAGATTGACCAATAAATTTTAAATATGTTAATGTATAAGTTAAATACAATATATGTATATATATATCCAAACAGTTATTTTGCTGTACAAAAAGAATCGGACTTTGAAACAGTGTACAATTAGCCTGTGAATGAAATAAAAAATGTAGGCGGACAAAAATAGAGGGATTGGGAATTCTGTGTAGTGGTTCATAGTCAACTCCCAGAGTTCAGAAGAGATCATTTGATGAATCCTAACAGGTGCTGGACAATAGCCTATACGTTGTTAATAGTCAGGAAATGATATAGCAATACTATTCCTTGGTGATTTGGTTTGTTTCTTTTGGGGAAGATAAGTTTTTCTATAAGTGAATCTCCTATAATTTTGTTCTTTAAGCTTTTTCTGCATTGTTTACATAGTTTGTTTCCTATTTGACAGCCTTTCTCAATCTTTTACAATCTTATTTTTTTTTATCTCATTCAGTAAATAAACAGTTCCCCAAGGGTTTGTCTTGGGCCCTCCTCTATAATCTCTCCCTTATTTTTCTTATCAGATTTCTTGAGTTTAGTTATTATCTTTGCTTTATCCAAAATCTAAATAACTAGTCCTAAACTTTCCCTTGAATTTTAGTCATCTTGAATTTTTGGACATCTTCAAATATTTACTATGTATCTTAAATCTCTTCCTGGTTCAAAATAGGACTCCTTATATTTCAGTTCAACTCAATAAACATTTATTAAACATCTATTAGCACATGCTAAGTGCTAATATCTTGAGATCTGGGATTGTTAAATTTTTTTCCCCCTGAGGCAATTGGGGTTAAGTAAGTTGTCCAGGGTCACACAGCTAGGGAGTATTAAAAGTCTGAGGTTAGATTTGAGTTAATTTTTGTTTTTATATCCTCAGTGCCATGTGCAGAATAGTCCTTTATTGTTAAATTCCATTCTCCTGTTGGTCTGTTTTATCTTTGCATTCAGCCATTTGTAGGCCATTTATAAAACAGGCAGATCTCTTAGGGAGTTTGGAAGGAGGTGACTGAATGCAAACAAATAATACAAAGCAAGCTACATACAGAATAAATAGGAAATAATTAACCAAAGAAAGGCACTGGAATTAATAGGAATTAGGGAAGACTTCCAGTAAAAGGTAAGATTTTTATTGGCACTTAAAGGAATCCCAGGGAGGTATATAGTTGGACGAGAGGAGGTTTGTTTCAGACATAGTGGATAGCCAGAGAAAATGCCTGGACCTAAAAAATAGAGTGTTTTATTTACAGAAAAGCCAGAAGGAACAATCTTACTTGCTCAAATAATATGTGTTACAGAGTAAGGTATTAAGAAGACTGGGAAAGTAGGAGGAAGCCAAGTTATGAAGGGCTTTTAGTTTTTATTTACTTCTATTTCACAAATTTTTTTTTTTTTTTTAGGGAAGTCATTTTCTTTTTCCAATTCATAAATTCCTTTTTCCTGGAAGTTCTTTATCTTTTCCATTTCACAAATTCTGTTTTTCAGGGAGTTGGTTTCTTTTTCCATTTTGTCAAATCTATCTTTTAATGAGTTATATGGCTTTTCCAGACCCTTTTGCAAAGCTTTTAGTTCCTTTTCCCATTTTCCTTCTAGCTCTCTTTTAAGAGCCTTTTAAATTTTTTCTAGGAGAGCCTTGTGTGATGGTGACCAGATTATATTGCCTTTTGGGCCTTCATCTGGAGACAATCTGCATTTTGTCTCCTCAGGGTTTGAAATTTCACTATAGAAGTTATCTGTAGTTAGAGCCCACTTTGCCTTTTGAATAATTTATTTTATTTTATTTTTTTATTTATAATTTTTTTCACAGTATATATGCATGAGTAATTTTTTTTATAATATTATCCCTTGTATTCATTTTTCCAAATTATCCCCTCTCTCCCTCTACTCCCTCCCCTTGATGACAGGCAATCCCATACATTTTACATATGTTACAATATAACCTAGATATAATATATGTGTGTAATTACTATTTTCTTGTTGCACATTAAGTAGTAGTTGAATCATTTATTTTAAAAAACTGGGATCTATTTTTAGGGCAAGGAAGACTTACCAAGCTTTCTCTACAGACCAGAAGCAACAGCAGCTGTGCTGGGGTCCGTGCTGAATTACTCCTGGTGCTGGGTGGGCATGGCCAGGTCACATGAGACTCTGGCACCCTCTGGCACACTCCCCACCTTTTGTGCCTGTGCTGGACTTCTCATAACTTCTCTGCTGATCCACTGGCCAGCAACCAAGGTAGAGCAGCCAATACACTGATAGAGTCCTCCCTGTAGATTCTCTGCCCCTGCCTTCAGTCTGTTCATTGTGCGCTGGCCTCCATGTCTGTGTATGGCCTCCCACGCCTGCACCCGATCAAAACACCTTTTTTGGCGATCTTTGAAATTATCTTCTGCTGGTAATTTGTTGCCCTTCCAATTTTCGTGGATTCTGCAAGTCCAGCAGTATTTTGGAGGCTGAATTTTGCAGTTAGTGTGAGGGTAGAAGGAGAACTCAGAACCATGGGCTCTCTTCGCCATCTTGGCTCTGCCCCCCTTTTATTTACTTCTAGAGGCAATAGGAAACCATTGGAGTTTGAATAAGGGGTGACATGACAGATGTGTGGTTTAGGAAAATCATTTAAGTAGCTGAATAGAGAATGGATTGGAGTGGGAAGAAACTTGAGGCAGCCAGCTAGAAGAAGGTGGAGAGGGCCTGCACTAGAGTTGTGTCAGAGGAGAGGAGGGGACTTATGCAGGAGATGATGCAAAGATTACATTGACCTGACTTAGCAACTGCTAGAACATTATTCCCCTTCACACAATCTCTTTCAGATAACTATTCTTTGAATAAAACATCCTGTTCCTTATTTGCATGCCTTTACCCAAATGATTCTTTGTGTCAGAAATTCCCTCCCTATCTCTTCCTGGAATTCTTAACTTACTTCAAAGCCCAACTCAGATTACTCCTTATTTTCTGAGTGCTTTGTGATTGGGACTTTTTTGTTGTTGTTATATGTATATATACTTCTTTGTTATATTTATATATACTTATGGGTGGTACCATCTAATCTAATGCAGTTCTCATTAAATTAGGGACTTTTTCTTGGTTTTTTTTTTTTTTTTTTTTTGTATCCTCTAGACCATGCACAGGCTTTTAATGTTTTGTGGAATTTTTTCCCCACTTAAAAATTTGATTCTCCTATTGGCGTGCAGCATAAAGCTCAGTCTTTATAGACTTGATTATAAACTTATTGAGGACAAGGAGTGTGCTTTATTCATTTTTGTATTCTCCATACATCCAGTACACTCTCTTGCATGCATTAGATGCTTTTTTTTTAAAAAAAGCCATTGCTGATGGCTTTGGAGAAAGCCTTCCTCATAAGCTTATTGTATTGCTCAACAGTTCTTATAAGTTCTTTTGTTTCATTTTTTGCCCTTGTGCTTTCAGTGCCTAGCCTGTAGTAGGTGCTTAATACGTGCTTTTTGATTATGTATTAAACTTTTTAGTATTCTAATTTCCTAGAATTGTCAAGTTTCATTAGAAGCAAAACAGTGGGTTCCAAAAACTGCTTTGACTTCATTGCTTTCTGCATAGATTCAGGACAGGATGGCAGAGCAAGTTTTATAATTTTTCTCTGCAAAGTGAATACTTAAATGCCCCTGTTGTTGACAGTTGCATACAGCTGTGAGAATTTAGGGGTGAGCTTGACCCCAATAGACTTTTTGCATTAATGACTTTTCTACAGGGGAACTCCAGGTGAACAAACAAAAATGAAAGGAAAATATATTGAGTAAAATTATTACCTAAATGTGGTCAGCCAAGGGGCAAAGTAATATATATCCCGAGAGAAATCTGCATCTCAGCGAAACTTTGGCAGGGTAATATCTCCTGTTCTGACTATCCTTTTTCCTCCCTCTTTCACAGTTCACAAGTGTTCCTTTGAAGCATTCACTTGCTTTTCATTGTTTCAGTACTGAAGATGTTTGCTAGGAATATTTAAGAATCAAAGTATAACTTAACAGACTAATGCCTGACCTTATTCCACTCTGAAAAAAAAAAATCCTTTTTCCCTTCATCATGTGAGGTTTTTTCTACAAATGTTAAGGCCCAGAAAAGATAGATTGTTAGTTAATTAGATTCCAGTCATTGATCATTGTAGAGGAAGTTGCTGTTTATACAGTCTCTTTCTCTGTAGTCTTCCTGGATATCTAAAAGACTCTTATTTAGATTCTAAAATCAATTTTTAAAAATTGTTTTATGTATAATATATTAAAATTATATTGGAATGGGGACTTTTGAAGGAAAGACTAAAAATAAATGGATACTAAATAACTTAATCCTAAAAAAATGTTTTTTAAAAATTTTCAAATATTCAAAGAATGTTTTTAATGTTTATTATAAAGTAATTTTAAATATTTATTTAAAATAATTTTTGAATTTCAAATTCTCTCCTTTCCCTATCCTTCCCATTCCCTGAAAAGCCAAGCAATTTGGAGCAGCTAATAGGTGTAGTGGATAGAACACCAGCCCTGAAGTCTGGAGGACTCAAATCTGGCCTCAGACACTTGACACTTCCTGGCTATATGACCCTAGGCAAGTCACTTAATTCCAATTACCTCAGCAAAAGAAAAGAAAAAGAAAGAAAAGGCAAGCAATTTAACATATTATTAAATGTTAATTTTCAGTCATGCAAAGCATATTTCCACATTAGCTATGTGAAAGAAAATACAATGCAAAAATTTTTTAGAAAAAAAGTTAAAAAAGAATGCTTTTAGCTGTACTCAGACTCCCATCAGTTCTTTTTCTGAAGGTGGATAGCATTTTTTATTATAAGTCTTTCAGAATTATTGGATCAATTCATTGTATTACTGAGTAATAATGAAGCCCTTCACAGGTGATCAGCATACAATATTACTGTTACTGTGTATGATATTCTCTTGGTTCTGCTTTTTTGCATCAGTTCAGATAAGTCTTCTTTGGAATCACTTTTCCTTTTTTTTTTTTTTTTTGCTGAGGTATTTGGAGTTAAGTGACTTGCCCAAGGTCACACAGCTAGGAAGTGTTTAAGTGTATTTGAACTCAGGCCCTCCTGACTTCAGGGCTGGTGCTCTAACCACTGCCCCAGCTAGCTGCCCCTTGGATCCTTTTTCCTAACAATGGCATGATTGTTCTTTGTGGATTCTTTGGGTCATAATGATGTAAAATGATTTTGTGATTGTAATATGACCTTGGGGGGGGGAGGCTCCTATTCTAACAAAAAGTCAGTTCTAAATCTTCTAGCTTTGGAATCTGCCTCAGGAAACTCCCATAACCAGTCTGTCTGATTCTGACCACTCCTTAATCAGATAGCTTCTGGCCTCAGGAAATTTCAACAGATCAAACTCCTGAGACAATAGTAAATAAGACCATTCCTCAATTAATTGATGACTGGTCATCCTGTCAGTAATAATCTAGTCAAGAGAACCAAATTCCAGAGACCACTGCTTCCTACCTATGAGTCATAAAATTAGCATATCTATGACTGAAAGCTGGATAAAAGTATCTCCTTACTTTTGTTTTTCTGCTGAATTCCTTTACAATTCAGTCCACTTTGTAGTAGTGTTACAATTACTATTGCAATAAAACTTTGCCCTTGACTAGGAGATGGGTTCAAGCCTGCAAATTCTGTTGAGACAACTTACAACACTTTTCTGGGACCCCAAAATTTTGGGATCCTCCTTTCCCATACTCAACAATAAGATTAGAGATCATTAGAGATAACCCCCTTTTTTCAACAAATGGGGAGCCTAAGACTTAGAGAAGTTAGGTTATTTGCACAGGATCACACAGCTGGTCAATGCCACAGGTGGCCTTCATACTCTGATCTTTTGGGCTCAGAAGTTCAATACCATTATATCCATAACACCCCACTTTAATAGGTCGATTTTATAATTCAGCAAGCTGTGACCTAGAGCTAGCTAAAAGGACTTGTGCAAAGTGGAATAGATGGCAGTATTCTAATGTAAATCCCAGAGCTGTTCTCAGTAGTATTATGTGTAGAACAAAAGAGGAGCATTGTAGTCTTTCAGCTTTGGCTTTCCCTGTTCCCTTTGTGGAAGTTAAACTTCTCAGTCCATGTCATTTAAAAGGCTGGGATTCTTATGCTTTACTGATTAAAGCTATTCCTTAGTCCTTTTGT
Organism: Sminthopsis crassicaudata; assembly: GCF_048593235.1. NCBI lineage: Eukaryota > Metazoa > Chordata > Mammalia > Dasyuromorphia > Dasyuridae > Sminthopsis > Sminthopsis crassicaudata. The sequence continues at coordinate 387,340,212 of NC_133618.1, read as the reverse complement.
CATCTTTGGTCTTTCCTAGAAGTGAATTCTTTTCTTTACAAAAGGGGTAAACTGATGTCCAGGCTGAATAAGATCTCTTAAAGTTGCTTCTGTTGGCAGCTATGGTTCAGCTACCCATGCTCTGCTCAGCATTATTCATACTTGTAATCTGCTGGCACTGTCTTCAGGTTACAAATCTTTTTAACAAAGAGGTAAGTGGGGAATAGAATTGGAAAGGCTCTCAGAGTCCTTGAATATAATTTAATGTCCTTTATCTATGTAAAGTAAATATTGTAAAGTGCTCACAATGGCTGTGGATTAATATCTTGAAAGCTTATACCTTGGAATGTAAGGGATTCCTCAGAGACCTTCTCTGCCACTTAACAACCTTTGCTGGGTGGCACAATCTCAAAAGGATCCATAGTACCTGGGTAGATTCATGGCTCTCTTATAATCTTTGATTTTAAAACCTAAATTTCAGACTAATGAAAATAGTCACACTTTAGAAGTGAATGAGATGAGGTGAGATCTTTCAAGACAGTTGTGAAAATCGAGTAAGGCTTCATCTACTTCAGAGTTCGAGTAGGCCTGAAGGACTCTGAAGTTCGAGCAAAGGGCATTGCCTTCCCCTCCTATGATATCTCCCTATTTCATCCAAATATGGGCAACTATGTACTTATTGGTCAAGTTCAATTTCATGGGTAGATCTCGAGGTTAGAATGTAAGACTCTCAGCCAATGAGGATGAGGGTCAGTGGTGGGAGGGGCCGTTTTGCGTTAGGGATTAAAGGTGCTGTCCTGCCCACAGGAGGCGCTTCCTCTCTTCAATAGTCTACTCGAAGAGTGGGACGCCCTTCTCGCGAGAATGTACAATAAACTTTGCTTTTCTCTAGAGCTCTCTCCAGCTTTTTTTTATTAAATGGTGTTCCCTCACCATTTCTGTACCACACAGTTTGGGGGCTCGTCCGGGATCCTTTACTCGGTGAGTAAGTGAACTCCTGGGTGCTAGTGGGATGGCGCCCTGCCTTGATTTAGGCAGCCCGCCAGCATCCAGGGGCTTCTCCTTGCTCCCTGACGTAGAGTGGACCCGAAGTGGAGAAACTCAGAGAAAAGCAACGGAAACTCCGCGGTGAAAATCTCAACCGGTTGGTGGAGGACAGATCAGTCAAGTAATTTGCTGCGCAGCAACCCAGAGGTAAGCGTCCTGTGAAGCCCCTTGAGTCTAATTATAGGTTCTGGAGGGGGCTGTAGACGGTAGACAGGAAGAGAGCTAGGCCTTCCTGGGTGACTGGGTTAACCGGCGACAGTTAGCGTGTTTGGGTGTTTAGGAGTCTGTTAAACTCCTTCCAAATTCAATGGGTGTGGCCTAGTCCCAGCCAGCCCTCGCGGAGAGAAATGAGAAAAATATCAGAAAATACCGGTAGATATTCCCTTGGGAGATAAATTAAGTAATTGGAACAAACTGCCAAAATATGAGGAAAAATAAAAAGCAAGAAAAAGCGGATAAGGTATTGTTGTTTTGTTGCAGACTGCTGGTGCCAAAAGGATTAAATGGTACCTGAAAGGAAGGACCTGAGAGGATTTAATTCCATTAGCCCTTCCAGGGGCCTTCGGGCAGGGAGGAGAACTAGGTCTTTTGAAGCAGGGGTTGTTTCAGCTGACCAGAAATACCTGTTAGTAGATCCCATTTGGGATCAGAAACCCTGTACATGGGGAAGTTTGTGGGATTGAGCCAGTGAAGATGGTGGCTTCCTTCCTCTTCCTCCCACGTGTCCTGACTGCAGCAGGGCCACGTGGGCCGGGGGAAAGAAACCGCTATTTAGTGAAGTTCATTGTTTTAAATCTGATAGCAAAGTAGTTTTATATTATTGGGAATTTAAAGCTGTGTTTGGGATTTTTAGTTAAAACATAGGTTTTTAAAACAAAATGCTGGTAGCTTACTTAGGGGAGGTTGTGGTTGTATCTCCCTACTTCGATGTTGTGTTTGCTAGAGGTATTGGGTAATTTGTAACTGAGCTATGCCTTAAGTGTTTGTCAGCTCTGTTGGGCATGTATTAAGTTTTATGAAATTTGGGTCAGTTACTTGCGAACATTGAAGTGTAAAGTTTAAAAATATATACATATATGTACTTAAAGATGGGACAGGAAAGATTGATTTGTAAAAGTAATTAATAGTTTAAATGGAGCTATGATATATTGGGTCGGGAAGCATGGTGGTGTGGGGGAAAGGTGACCACGTGGAGAGGTCCCTCCTCCCATTAAGTATAGTGGGGTTTTTTGTTTGTTTGTTTGTTTTTAATAACTGCACCTCCTTGCTGATTTAGATATTAATTATTTCTACTGTTTAAAGGAACAGCCTACATTTATATGGTGTTAATAACTGAATGTTTTATTTTTATTTTTCAAGTCTATAACTGTTCTAAGGAGTTGGAACTGAAGTTTTCTGAAAGCAAATTATTCAATGTTTAAAGGTTTAAACCTTGTTTAAAGGTTATTTTAATCTGATCTGATAATTTGATAGGGTTATTTGCAAAAATTTTAATCCTTTTCAGAATGAAGAGAGTATTGATGTTAACTCTGAAAGATCTGAAAGTTTCTTTTCTGTGGAAACGGGATGGACAACATGAGATTTAGAATTTTTCTTGTATTGAGTATTTTGAAGGCAAAATAATCTGTAATGTTAAACCTAGAACCATCTACTTTATGAAAGAGACTGTATAATATGTGAACTTCCTAGGATGAATCTTTACTGTGATTCTTGAGAACTACATTCACCTGAAGCCTTGATTAATGATAATTGCTGTAGGAGATAAAATCTTTTGGGACTGAAGCTAATATTTACTTGGAGTTTTGAATTCAGGTATAACTGTTTGCATAGGTTGTTAAACTCCACCATCTGGAGGTGGGATGGTTAAAATTAGGACAGCTACCTGAAGTAAAACTGCCTTAAATAAATCATGCCCCTGGTTTTTCCTCTTTGTTTGTAATCAGAGCCAAGTGGTCAGTGAGATATACATTGCTAGGACTGCTCCCACTTTGCCTTTCTTTTTGAGATGAAGCTGGCAATCTCTGGAACCCCAATCCTAGACTCCTGACTATCGATCTATATTCAGATGCGTTTTTCATATTTTGCATGATCATGGTGGGGAAAGAACTTTTGACACTCAATCCCCTATTAAATATGCAGAGAAGATGAAATGAAGGGGTATTCAAGTTGGAACAATATTAAATCTAGAGGGCTGGGAGATGGCTCACAGATTCCATAGTGTTGAAACATGAGGCAATACTATTAGAAAAGAATGCTCCATAATCCAAGATCATAATTTTAATCCTGCTTCCTTTTTGTCCCCTGGAGAACAGAACTATTGCTGAATAAAACTGTATGACTATTGCTATTTTGGGAAATTTACTAGTCTGTTGTGTATAATCTGATAATTTCTGTAAACAGGGGGGGGAAGGGAAACTGAGATTTCAACTGGTCAGAAAATTGGGAAAAACTGATGTCTTATTTCAGTTCAGGCCGAATTGGAAACTACTTACTCTTTGCTTACCTCATCATTTTGGTTCCCTGATGAAGGACCTCGAAAACTAGACATAATTTGGGTACTGAATGGAACTCTGGAAAAGGTAAAAGATTTTTTTTCTTTTTGCAGCGGACATCCAGGCTGCTTCTGGCCTGGATCGTTGTTAGAGCTCTATGCTCGGCACAATTCTTTTAAGAATTGCTGCGATTGATGAAAGGTCTCCTTTTGTCTCGCTCTCTTGTCTCTACAGATAAGGGAGAGGCTGCAAAAAGTTGAAAAAGCTCTTTTCCTGTCCACTAGTTAGACACACCTGATTTTAGCAGATGCTGGGTTTGGAGAAGACTGCAGAAACAAAAGGCCTTTACAGGGGACTCTAGCTGAAAGTTTGCTAGACTATGATTGGCTAGCTTATGTTTTAACTTTGAATTATTGTCCTGACTCAGTCCTGCCTCAGTTTCCCTGCCTCTTAGTTCTGCAAACCTCCCCCCCCCCCCCCCCCCCGCCTCTTTATCAGAATACTTGATAAGTAAGACCTTATGTTTCAGAATAGCAGAATGTCTCTCCCATTACAAGTTAATGGGAATCTCTTATCAAAACTTCTTGAATTCTCTTGTGTGGAATTAGACATTCTGTATATGATTGTATTTGCATTGGGTGTTTTTAAAAACAAACTGATTTGTATGAATAATGTTCACTTATGAAAGATCTACTTGGATATAAACTCATTGGGACAAATTCCTTATTGTTATCAACACAAGGTTATGATAAATATTTGTTTAGAATTTATGTATGGTTCTTCTAGGATGGTAAATGGGAAAAGAAATGGGTTTGTTAGAACTTCCACTGTTACCAAGGGCAGTCTACCTGCCCATTAGTTGGCTCAAACTTGTGAATTGTTGTGAATTGTATGCTTTAAATCAAGCGTTAAAATTATTGCGTGACCAAGATGGGAATATATATACTGATTCTAAATATGCCTGGGGTGTGGTGCATGGATTTGGGAGGAAAGAGGATATGTAAACAGTAAAGGTAAAGAACTGGTTCATCATACACTAGTCAGAGAGATACTAGAAAATATTCTGACTCCTAGGAATATAGCAGTAATACATGTAAAGGGACATCAGATGGGAAATTCTTTTGAGGCAAGGGGAAATAGATTAGGAGACCGGGAGGCCAAGGGAGCCGGAGATCAGGAAATCTCTCATATAATGGCTTTGATACCTGTACTTCCCCCTAGTCTACCCTCTCCTAGTTTTACTCAGGAGGAAAAAGAGAAGGTCTCAACTCTCAGAGCTGTTGAGAACTCGGAAGGACAATGGCTCTTACCTGACAGCAGAGAGGTACTGACCAAAGCAAGTATGAGGCAAGTCCTTCAGCAACTGCACCAGGGCAGTCATTGGGATGTCCAAAACCTGTGTGATGCTATACTGACAAGGTATGTTTCTCCCGGCCTATATACTATGGCTCGACAACTGGTGGACGGTTGTCTTGTTTGTCGAAGGACTAACAGGGCTGCCCAACGCCAGCTTCCAAAAGGGGGACGACCTCCTGGAATCAGACCATTCCAAAGCATCCAGGTGGACTTTACTGAGCTACCGCCAGTGGGTCGCCTTAAGTTCTTGCTGGTCATAGTGGACCATCTGACCTCATGGGTGGAGGCATTCCCGTCAGGCCGAGCAACTGCCTCGACAGTAAGTGAGGTCTTATTAGAACAAATTATTCCTAGATATGGAATGGTGGAGAGGATAGACTCGGATCAGGGAACACATTTTTCTGCCCAGGTATTGCAGAATCTGATTAGGGCCTTAGAAATCACTTGGGGTCTCCATACCCCTTGGCATCCTCCCTCTTCTGGGAAAGTAGAAAGGATGAACCAAGAAATAAAATGGCAGCTGACTAAGTTATCTTTAGAGACCCAACTACCTTGGACGAAATGCCTTCCGCTCTGGTTAGAATCAGGACCAAGCTGCGTAGAGATATTGGGCTTTCTTTCACCTTATGAATTATTGTATGGTCATCCTTTCCAGGCTTATCCTAAGGGAGACTGGGACCCTATTTTAGAAACTAAGGATTTGTTTGTTAAGAGATATGTTAAATCATTGCTGGAACATTTGCAAGGACTTCAACAAAAAGGGCTAATAGCTCAGACTCCTCCTCTAGGTTTCCCTGTTCATAGAATTCAGGTTGGTGATTGGGTGCTGATCCGTTCCTGGAAGGACAAGAAGCTGACTCCATGCTGGGACAGACCCTACCAAGTGATACTGACTTCAGATACTGCGATTCGCACTCAGGAACGAGGCTGGACACACCACACCAGGACAAAAGGACCTGTGGCGCCACCTTTATCAGAGTGGACAGTTGAAGACAGGGGAGACCTCCAATTATATAAGAGGAGGGGACTTCCACTGAATGGGAACACTGATTCTGAATCCAGTGCATTGTAACTGTATGATTTCTCTTTTCTTACTTTGGGTCTCTATGCCTGTTTGTGATTTGATATATTTTCCTTTGGGAAGTTCACCTTAACTTCATGGTGTTATAATAGTTGAACATTATGAGGCTCTCCCTAAGCTTTGGGTTTATCTATTTCCTTATGACCTTCTAGAGATGAGAACCAATTTCTCCTGCTCATGCAGAATATAGGGAGCACATTTAACTTATCGAATTGTTGGATCTGTGGTGGATCCCAACAATTGAACCAATGGCCATGGGTATCTGTCCCTTAAGCCCAGCCTGGATCCTTAGCAACAGATCCCAAATTCATAATGGGACCGGTTTCTGGAATTGAGAAGAGAAACATCAGTGGTCATTGACAGAAGATAGGAAAGGGAAATACTGCTTAAATCAGACAGGACAAGGTTTGAAGCTGGGAATTAGTGTATGTGAGTGGACCTATTTGAGAACAGACCTGAGGCCAAAGACAATTGACTGTACAAAAATGTCTAAATATTGGCGGGATACGGGGAGGAATCCTCAATTGAAGTGTGGGAAGGACTAGAAAGACTGTACCTTGGATGTTCTCCCAGAAATAGGAGAGCAGGGATATTGCTATCAACAAGTCACTACTGCTGAAGTAGAATGGGATGTATTAAGATGTATAAAATAGAATAAGAGGAAAGGGAACATATACATTGGGTACAGTTACCAATGGGGTTGGTATAATGTCACCCCAGGGACACCCGGGCAACATGGGACTCTATTTTCCACATTTTGGAGTACCTCTAATCTAACAGGCCAGTGGCCAGTTGCCAATTGTAGTTGGAGAAAAGAGCAAGGTTTATGGAAATGCCAGTATGACCCCTTTGTGGGGAGAAGCCCCCTAGGGACGAGAGACCAACAATATTACCCTTTTACAAGGAATAGCTCAGACATTTCCAAGGGAACAACCTGCTTTAAAGGGTCATTATTGGATCTGTGGTTTAACTGCCTATACTCACCTGCCTCTCAATTGGACAGGGAATTGTTATATTGGACTAATAAGGCCAAAAGTTTTCTTTCTTCCCGAACAGGCAAACCAATATTTAGGGATTCAGTTGTATGATAATTTGGGAAGGGAGAAACAGAGTTTAGATAACTCCATCACTTGGATTGAAGATGCAAATGGTTGGGGTGAGGCCTGGCCTCCAGAAAGAATAGTCAAAGAGTATGGGCCAGCAACCTGGGTTCAAGATAGAAGTTGGGGATATAGAACTCCAATATACATGTTGAACAGGATAATTAGGCTTCAGGCAGTTGTAGAGGTTATCACCAATCAGACAGCTAAGGCACTAGATCTTTTGGCTGATGAAGCTACTCAAACCAGAGAGGCTGTTTTACAACATAGACTTGTGCTGGATTGTTGGCTGAGGAAGGGAGAGTTTGTGCTAAACTAAATTTATCCACATGTTGTATAAAGATTGATAACAATGGTAATCTACTGAAAGAAATCACTAAGAACATTAGGAAACTTGCTCATGTTCCTGTACAGATGTGGACCTCATTGTTCAATACTTCTTGATGGTCCTGGTTTGGGAAGCTGGTGGAAGCAGCTCCTTTGCCTTGGCCTTATAGCCCTTAGTGGTGTTATATTATTCCCTATCTGCATCCCTTGTTTGATCAGATTAATAACCAGAAATGTCCAAAACTCATCTGGAATGATCAGGTTGGAAGAGAAAGCTGAAGGGTCTGTTAAATAGATGTTGTTAAAAGGGCAAGGGTGGAGCTGGTGGCCCAAGGCCAACAGGAACCAGAAGGAAGTGAGGAATTCATAGGGAATGTGAAATTATGTTACAAAAATTTGAAGAGATCTCAGTGTACAAAATAAGAGGAGGGACTGAATGAGATGAGGTGAGATCTTTCAAGACAGTTGTGAAAATCGAGTAAGGCTTCATCTACTTCAGAGTTCGAGTAGGCCTGAAGGACTCTGAAGTTCGAGCAAAGGGCATTGCCTTCCCCTCCTATGATATCTCCCTATTTCATCCAAATATGGGCAACTATGTTCTTATTGGTCAAGTTCAATTTCATGGGTAGGTCTCGCGTTTAGAATGTAAGACTCTCAGCCAATGAGGATGAGGGTCAGTGGTGGGAGGGGCCGTTTTGCGTTAGGGATTAAAGGTGCTGTCCTGCCCACAGGAGGCGCTTCCTCTCTTCGATAGTCTACTGGAAGAGTGGGACGCCCTTCTCGCGAGAATGTACAATAAACTTTGCTTTTCTCTAGAGCTCTCTCCAGCTTTTTTTTATTAAATGGTGTTCCCTCACCATTTCTGTACCACACAGAAGGGATGAGCAAATAGATCCAGGAGATAGTGTTTTTAGCTGTCACTGGCTTCATTCATTACCTTAACTTCACCATCACTGCATTTTCCATACTCCTTCTTCCTACCCTCTCGTGTCTGTAAATGTCTCTATGAGGTTGAGGGCTATATTCCAACTGAATGGAAAAAAAATCTGCAGAGTTGGCATCTCACCAATCAATATCCAACAAGGAAACCTGGACAGTCTCTCCAAAACAAGGTGAATTTTTCTCTCCTAGGAAAGTATCCTGATATAGACCAAAAAAAAAAAAAAAAAAAAAAAAAAAAGCTTTATGCTGGAAATTAAAAGGTAGTTTAGCATTATACTTTCCTCATCTTTAAAATGGGAATAGTAATATTTCCCTTAATAGCCTTAGACTGCCAGAATCAGATGAAATGATAGATATGAAATCACTTGTTGAACTGAATTTAACTCTGATGCTTAACAAATCTTTTCAGTTGTCTTCTTCCTCCAGTTTAATCTTTCCCTATCTACTGAATCCTTTTCTGTAGTCTTTAAACATTCACATTATCTCTCCCATCTTTATTCACTTGATTCTGTTATCACTTCAGGTATTGTTTTATATCTCTCACCTGTTTCTTAGCTAAAGTTAAATTTTTTAAAAGGTGTTTATTTTCCTCTTTTCGCTTTTAATTCTTTACAGTCTTGCTTCTGACCTTACCATTTTTTCTGAAACCACTCCTTCAAAGTTGCCAAAAATTTTTTATTTGCTAAATCAGATTTTTTTTCCCTTTTTTTTCCCCCCTTCTTGGTCGTTATCCTTCTTGACCACTTTGCTGGTTCATGTCTTGGTTCACGTCTAATCTTACTGACCACTTCTTTTCAGTTTCCTTTACTGGTTTGCATCCATTTATGCCCTCTAAGAATAGATGTTCCCTTGTTCAGGAACATCTTCTCTCAATGCATTCTCTCTTCTGGCGACTTCATCAGCTCCCATATTAGTCTCCATGCTTCAAGTTTCTTTCTATTTCAACCCCATTTTAACATATAATGCCATGCCGTTCTAATAAACCTTAGTGGTTCTCTGTTGTGTTTGATACAATCTAGTCTCTTCTTTTAGCTCTTAGTACTTTCACAATCTGGTCCCAATCTATCTTTCCAACCTCATTATATATTTTTCCCTCTTTTCCATACCATATATTCTAAAAAAGCTGGTCTCTCTGGGTCATACACATGTCATTCTACCTTCTGTCTCCATACTTTTATGCTGGCAGGTTCCCATGAATAAAATACATTACTTTCTTAGCTCCTTCTCAGAGAATACCTTTCTTCCATCATGGTTCAGCTCAAGTGTAATTATCTATGTGAATGAAGCTTTCTTTGGTCTCAAATGTAGTGTCTTCCCTCCCTAATGACATTATATTTATTCTAACTATTCTCATATATGGAAACAAACATCAACAGAAAGAGTAAGAATGCTATGTTTTGATCCACATTCAGTTACCACAGTCCTCTCTCTGGATGTATGTGGCTCTCTTCATCACTGAAAAATTGGAACTCATTGTTGAAGAGAGTCATGGCCATCAGAATTGATCCTTGCATAGTCTTGTTGTTGCTGTTTACAATGATCTCCTGGTTCTGTTCATTTCACTTAGCATCAATTCATGTAAGTCTCTCCAGCCTCTCTGAAATCATTCTATTGGTCATTTCTTACAGAACAATAATATTCCATAATATTCACGTACTGTAACTTATTTAGTACATGAATGTTATGGAATATTATTGTAACTTATTCAGCCATTCTCCAATTGATGGGCATCCAGTTTCTGGCCACTACAAAAAGGGCTGCCACAAATATTTTTGCACATGTGGGTGCCTTTCCCTCCTTTAAGATCCCTTTGGGATATAGGCCCAGTAGAAATACTGCTAGGTCAAAGGTTACACACAGTTTGATAACATTTTGTGCATAGTTTTAAACTTTCTCCAGAATAGTTGGATCTGTTCACAGTTCTATCAACAATATATCAGTGTCCCAGTTTTCCCACATTCCCTCCAACATTCGTCATTATCTTTTCCTGTCATACTGTGACACTGTCAGCAATCTGACAGGTGTGTAGTGGTATCTCATAGTTGTCTTAATTTTAATTTTTCTGATCAATAATGATTTGGAGCACCTTTTCATATAACTACAAATAGTTTCAATTTCTTCATCTGAAAATTGTCTATTTGTATCCTTTGATCACTTTATCAATTGGAGAGTGACTTGAATTATTATAAATTTGTGTTAATTATATATTTTAGAAATGAGGCCTTTGTCAGAACCTTTGAATGTAAAAATGTAATATAAAAATTGCTTCCCTTCTAATCTTGTCTGCATTAGTTTTGTTTGTACAAAAAGTTTTTAACTTAATATAATCAAAATGACCTATTTTATGATCAATAATGATCTCTAGTTCTTCTTTGGTCACAAATTCCTTTCTCCTTCACAAGTCTGAGAGGTAAAGTATCCTATGTTCTTCTAATTTGTTTATAATACTACTCTTTATGTCTAAATCATGAACCCATTTCAACCTTATCTTGATATACAGTGTTAGGTGTAGGTCAATGCCTAGTTTCTGCCATACTAGTTTCCAATTTTCCCAGCACTTTCTTCTCAGGTTTTTTTCCCTTCTTGATCTGATTTTTCTTGTGCAAGATAACTGTATAAATATGTGTGTGTGTGTGTGTGTGTGTGTGTGTGTATATATTGGATTTAACATATATTTTAACACATTTAATATAATTGGACTACCTGCCATCTAGGGGAGGGGGAAGGATGGGGAGAAGGAGGGAAAAACTTGGAACAGAAAGTTTTGCAAAGGTCAATGTTGAAAAATTACCTTTGCATATGTTTTGTAAATAAAAAGCTTTAATTAAAATAAATAAATAAATAAATGAAAGTTGTATGTCAGGCTATCCAAAAAGAAAGATAGAAAAATACTCTCTCTTTCTCTCACTTCCACCCACTCCTGGATTTGCTGAAAGTACAGAATTCCTGACTCTGTAAGGGATCATGAAATAATGACATTTTGGAAGTTGCAATCCATGGGTTTGGTGCACTGGGGCTTGATGTGAATATTTTTATACTTTATTTCATAGTGGAATTTCTTTGGACATGCTTCACTTTAGAATATATATATTGTTAAACTGAGAATTAAGATTTTTTTAGAAAATGCATATGAATTCATCCTAGTATAAGTGAACATACTCACTGTCTCTGTCTTTGTGTGTGTCTCTCAAAATGAGGACATGCCTGCATTTTTTACTTCCTTCACAGGTTAATTGTACATTATTTCAAAGTCTGACTCTTCTTGTGCAGCAAAATAACTGTATGGATATGTATACATATATTGTATTTAACATATACTTTAACATATTTGACATGTTAAACATGTCTACTTGCCATCTAGGATAGAGGGTGGAGGGAAGGAGGGGAAAAATTGGAACACAACTTTGGAATTGTCAATGCTGAAAAATTACCTATGCACATATCTTGTAAATAAAAAGATATAATAAAACAAATAAACAAACAAAAAAAACAAAATGAGGGACATATTCTACACATGGTATAATGGAACAGAATGGTGATAATATATAATTTTCATCAGAAGTTGTTTGAGTTCATAATGTGCATAGTTATACAATTTAATTAATCTTCATTCTAGGAAAATTATTTTATATTAATTTTAAGCTAATTCTCTCCCCCCCCCCCCATTTGATCAAAGAACATTTTAGTTTATTTCTGTAAATTTATATGTCAATTTTTGAAGACAATATAAGAATGTAAATGACTCAGTTTGGTCTACTAAAATGTACTAATCACCAAAGTTAAATGCCTTCAAATTTCTAAAACTTTTGGAATATCTATAAAATAAAAAGGTGTGCTTGTGTTTCATCTCTGAAAAAAATATTCTTATATATGTTCATGTTGTTTTTCCTTGTGAGAGAGAATCAACTACAAGAATTATCTTCATTCTTTGTCCCTTCTTTGCTTAGTACAGTGCCCAGCACATAATAGAAGCTTTTTAAAAAATGCAGATGGATTGCTTGGTCTTTTTTCTTTCTTACTTTCCCCTCTTAATAAATAGTACAAGACCTGGTGACATGTTGCTTACCTTCTGTCTAAATGCCTATCTTTTCAACTTTATCTTTTTTTCTCTTAATAAGATAAGTAAGAAAAAAGAGGGAGATACTTGGTATGCAAATCCTATGAATTAATGCAGTAACCTGATATTGAGAAAATTCCTGGTCTGTTTTTCTGCAAATTCTGCAGATGTTTGTTTTGGTTTGGCCATAAGAAACTAAGTCCATATAGGCATTTCTAGAAGCACTGCTGTTACCCTCATCCCACTTGATCTAAGTGCTTGCTGAGTGCCTAGCACATCATTTGATCTTATTCATGTTTTTTGGGCCTAATTCTTTTTTTCCTTTCACAAAGGTTATAACATTCTCCAGCAATTTTAAATACAGTTAACCTTATTCCTTTGAGAAAAAAAAAAAAGCCTACTGTATTACAGGGTAAAGAACAAAGCAAGCCAGCCCAAGTTTTCAAGCAGAGTGGGTTTTTTTTTTTATGGCATATGAATGTGTTTTTATTGTAGCTTCAATATGGTATTACCTTTACTCTAATGGAACTAGTGTATAATTTGGGCACATTGATATATCACAGTCATAAAATCCAACAGCCTATCCTGCCTTGTTTTTTATAAAAATGTGACAGATATATTTTGGGGCTTTTGGTGTGGGCATTAGGACTGGCTTCTTGGCCTAGGCCACCATCATTGTCTCAGGTGGCCTCTGCTTGAGATTCAGTGTTCCAGGTGATATCTCTTCCTCAAAACAAAGTCTTCTTTATGGTCATTTTTCCTTTCTCCCTACTGCTGTCAATCTCGTCTTTTACAAACAATGTTTGAGAGAGAGCTTGCAAAGTGGCTTTCTCTGAACCATTGATTTGAAAAATCTCCGTGGAGAAATGTATTTTTCTAACCTCCCATATTCTTCTCTTGTGGTGATGTGTGGCATTGTGATTTGGCTTGGTTTGTTCCTCAGCTGGGATCTGTGGGTGACTCCTCATGCTGCATTGAGATTTTCAGTAAAAAAAGGGCTTGCTTTCTCATTTCGTTTTGCCCCAGTTTCACACCCTGAGAACGTTGCCCTTTTGGCAGTGTGACTAGTGTAGAATTTGCAGGTGAATCTAGATAAATTGAGGAATCATCAATTTGCTGCAGTTGGATTTAGCATTAAGAGTCACATCAGAGCATTGATGGGAAAGGAGAATGCTGCATAATTATTGCTTAGGTACCAGTTAAATAAACCTATCAGCCAATAGATGTCAACTGCAAAAGAAAATGCAGTAATGTTATAATAGGAGGATAATTGTCATCTAACAATCATTTGGCATAGCTTTTGATAAGAAGTAGATCCTGAAATTAATGTAGAGGGAAATGTTAACCTTGAATGGAAAAATGAATAGATTTTTAGCCTACCTGGAAATGATGTTTATTTGTGGGTATTCCATGTACTTAGTGTTTCATTGATGAATATTAAGTTGTTGACTGTTGTCATCTTTCTGATCATATAAAATTAATAAAGCCTCAGCTTGGTTTAAAGTGCTTTAGCTATATGATAACTAATTAGTGCTGCAGAACAACAGTGCATTGAGATTTATGCGGTTGGAACTTCAGAAAATCCCACTTTATCCCTATGGCAGTTTAGGATGAGCTCTGAGCCTCCCCAAGGCAGGAAGCAGTTCTCATCAGTAGACTATAGTCAGGACTCAGATGGTGGTACTTAATCTGCCTGTTGTGTTTCCAACTTGCTAGCATGCCTCCCATGGATTGGATTCCCAGTAAGCCAGGAATGTATTTGAGGTTTTTTGTGACTAGGCTTGGAGTTGGGTTATAATTAAACTTCTTCCATCATGTGATTTCCTTTATTGAGTCAGGGAAACACTGGACCAGGAGTTTTATTTGTTTCTTCACTCTTGCTTCAAATCACATTTAGTAGAATCAGCCTGTGAGAAAGGCTCTGTTTCATTTTTTTATTTTCATTTATTCAAACAAGGAAAAGATCTGAATGTAATAAGCTGCTGAATAAGAATTGTGATTCTACCTATTCTTAAAATATCTGGGGCTCCTGTTTTTTTTGTAGGGCTTAGTGGGATTTGCTAATGTGTGTGGCTGAAGCTGTTTTTCTTGGGGTTTGTATTTTTATTAAGTGAAGGTTTTTATCTGTCCCACTATAATTATTATTATTTTTTTTAAAGTAGACTTTTATTTTGGAACTCAGGCTAGGTGATATCTTTCCAGACTCTCTGGCTGGGGGGTCCAATATATCACTGTAACTAAGAGTACCACAACTTCAGGACACAGAAAATAACTTTTGTGAGACATTGGGGAAAATGTGAAAAAATAGGGAAAAGGAATAGGTTAGCCTGTTATTATCATCTAACAAAAACAGGTTTTCAAAGGAGGTCTAGTGCTTTGAATCACATAGTCTAAGGTAATTCAAATCAGTTCTTTACAAAATCAAAATTAAATTTAGTTTACTTTATTGCTGAAGTTCTAGGGGGGAGGATGGAGACAGAGAAAGAAAAAAGGGCTCCTTTAGCAAGTTTCTTGTTTCCCTCAGGTTAGCTAACCTAGTAATTTTGAGATGTAACTTATTGTCTTCTATTGCTTTGATTCCAAAGAGCTAAGTATTTTCTCTGTTTGCTGTAGCTGTTTCACAACTTAAGCCATATTCTCCTGCAGTATCTGCCAGGGTTTGGAATCTGCCCAGATTGAAGCCTGGAAGTTTCAGTCATTGAAACTGTGTCAGGTAGTTACAAAGACCTTTTTGCCCCTGGTCTCCCTTGGCTTTATCTTTGTTGACAATTGATGGGGCCTTCCATGCTGTTGGCCAGACCTTTTAACATGGGTTGTTGTTAACAGTCAACTGGGGAGATCGTATGAATATAATTATAATGAATATACTACAATTGTATTAATATATTATATTAATGTAACTATAATTAATTATATTAATACATATTATAATTATAATATCAATATATTAATTATGATTATTAATGACCAATTAGTGACCTCATTATTTGGGATGCTCATAAATCATCTTTTCTACCAATTCAGTTCAAACATTGTAAGCAGCTAGGTTGAAGGGATTAGAAGGATGGGCTTGGAGTCAGAAAAACCTGAGTTAAAATCCTCCCTAAGATACTTAACAACTTGAAGGCCTCTAAGGGCCATTCTAGTTTTAAATCAATGATTCTTTGAATTGTGTATGAATGCTAAACACTCTGACTCCTATAAACATTGGAATATACATTTTCTCTGTACATGGAGGGGAGGGAGAGACAGGGAGAAAAGTTTGAGAAGACTGACCAGCTGCAGTGACTTGGCCAAGATTAAGATTAGTAACTGAAACATTAGAACCTAGTGTCATCACATTTTATGTGCTAAGTACAAGTTTCATAATTCCCAGTTTTTCCATGAGGCCTTGGAAGTAAACCAAGTAAAGATACATTTGCAACTCTTTATGCTAAACATTGTGGGTATGTGTGTATATAGTGCTTATTAATCACTCTTTATCTCCTAGTGCTATTTTGGGTGCAGGTTCTTCCATTAACCATTAAACTTTTTCTTTGATCCTTGTAATTGCTTATTCTATTGATTCCAAACTTTTTGTAAGCTTCTTCTAGCTTGTCACTCAAGTTCAGTTTTCCTCTTCTAGCCATGTCTTGTCTAGCACCCAGGAATTGTCTGTTTCTCCCTGCGGTGGCGGCACTTGATATGTCCGAGCTTGTTTCTTGGCATGGTAGGATTGGGCTGTCTGGAATACCCTCCTGCATTTTGCCACTTTGTTGATTCTCCATTTCTGTCCGGGGTCATCCTTGGTTTTATTGGCTTGTTGCTTTTAGCCATCTCTTTCTTTTTTTCCTTCCTAGCCAAATATATAGCGGACTATATTTAGAATATAGGCAAATACGAAAAGCAAACTATTATTTAATGTACTATAATGACATATTTGGGCCCTTGTATCTTTACAGAAAATGATAATAAAAAGCTCCAAAAGTTACAGTTAAATTACAGAGGGTGATTAGCTAAATGTCTTGTTGGTTTTGTTGTAGTTCTGTGGGATTACATTCTCTATAGTAAATCAGTATTAGCATTACCGTAGTTTCCTTCACCTTACAAAACAACCTATTTTATTTCCTATGAGACAGAGCCTGTTGTTTTTCATTTAGAGCCTGAGTTGGCTGGTACAGCTTTTTAGTCATTTTTCAGAGTTGTCTCCATTCTTTCTGTGTTGTGTTTTACAGTCACATTGTTAGTGGGTGTCTTTAGACTAGACTATGATTTCATTGGTGCACAGAACTCCCTATCAGGAAATTTACTCTACTAAAATAGATTTGTAACCCTTGTGCTATTTATAGTCTTTTATGTATATTTGGCATAGATATACTCTGTGTGGTAGGAAGTTGCAAATATTATTATCCTCCATTTTCCAGATGAAGAAACAACAACTTAAGTTAACCTATGGTCATGAAGGAGTTAGTAGAGTGTTAGAGACAAAGATTTGAATCTTTATTTACCTGATTCTAAATCTGTTACCCTAGCCATGACATTAGGGAGCCTGTGTTTTATAGAGTGTACAGTCACATATACAAATAATTCATAATTCATGAAAAGGTCACTGGAGAACTATAGAAATATAAGAAGTTTGGGGAGGCATTCCTTATTGATAAGGGGCTCATGAAAAGCATGAATTGGACTTAAAAATTGGAAATCAACAAATATAGAAAGGTATGGGGACATGCTAGGCATAGGAAACAGCATAAAAGGTTATAGGAAGACAGGGACATGTTGGGTTTTAAAAAGTTGATAAGTGGAGAAGGTGGAAAGGAACATTCAGAGATAATGCTGGAACAGTAAGGGATATGAGTATGAAGTGCTTTGAATACCAAGCTACAGAATTTGATTATTAGTTGATATGCTCTATATGACCACTGAAACACTCTGAGTGAAGGAGAGACATGATTAGATCTTTGGATAAGGTAATAATCTAGTAATGATTTGGAGAATTTACTAAAAGAGTAAAGGCAAGAAGATCCATTAAAAGGCTGTTGTCCAGGCACATAGAATTGAAGTCTTGTGTATAAGGATGACTAAAGTAGAGGAAGGCAGACATATTTTGAGAAGTAGATTTGATAGGTCTTGGCAAGTGATTAGATGTGAAGGTGAGAGAAGGTGAGGAAAAGATGAGAAAAAACTCCAAGATAAATAACAAAATTTCTTATAGGAAATACTGGGTAAATTGTGAAGCAGCTGATAGAACTTCTTAAATCAAAAGGAGTAGGTTTTAAGGAAAATTGTAGTAGCTTTATAGAGTTTTGAGATGCTTAGTAGGTTATTTAGGTTGAGCTTGTCCTAAAAGTAGTTAAAAAGTTAAAATGTGGATCTTGGAACAGGGATGGAGAAAGAAAGAAGAGTGAGAAAGAGGTGGGGGGAAGAGAGAAATAGAGAGACAGACAAATACAGAGACACAGAGAGAGAGCAAGGAGAGCACAAGAGCATGAACTAGTTGTAGCCCTCAGATAAAATTTTGAGAATCCTCTTTATAAAGATGATGTTTGAAGGTATGGATTTGAATGAGACTTCTAGGAGGAGTGAAAGTGAGTGTGGGGGGGGAGGAAAAAGAAAGAGGTGAGAGAGGATATAAGAGGTCACTCATCTTGAGTGATGGAAGGAAGATGAGGAGTTAACAAAGCAGAGAAAAAAATGGTCTAAAGAAAACCAGTGGAGTGTCTTAAGTTTTAAGTTAAGGAGGGAGTCTTTAATAGTGTGAAATACTTATAGAGCTGTCATAGGAAATGACTTAGAAAAAAACTATTTTATTTGGTGATTTGGTGTTTTTCCGTGGTAATTTTTGAGAAAAGTTTCTATAGGTCTGGATAACAAAGCCATATTGCATGGAGTTGGAGAGTATGTAGCAAGGCAGTGGAGTCGTTGGATATTGAGAACTTTTTCCTCTTGGATGACAATTTCACTTAAAAATTTTTGGGCAACTTTAAACAGCAAAAACAAATAAAAGGTCCTTTGCAAGAGAATGAAGTGAACTGTGAAAGCTGTCTCCAAGATGGAGACAGTGTTATAAAAATTTAGTGAGGGTAGGCTGTGCTCCAGAGCCAGGTTTCTTTCTCCAAAAATCACATGGTTTGCAAAAAGTGGGACCTTTTCTTTGTGAGATTAAGTTGGGGCCACCTTGGCATTGAAACTCCCATAGAAGGTAATTTATTAATCCCAAAGATGTGGTTAGGTTGAAAGTTTTTCCTCATTTATGACTTAGAATGTGAGGTCATTTATCCTGGCTAATCAGGGCAAAGATCCAGCCTATAGGAAGTGTTAGCTCAGACCCCTATATAATTCTTGTCTTTTAACTGGACCTTGCCTTTCCTTGCCCAATTGTTTATAGGGAAGGAGACACCCTTTCTTGAGAGATCATAATAAAATTCCTTTCTGCTTTTGCCTTGAGAAATCTCCTTAATTTATTTGATTTATTTGAGCTGGTGGTCTTGTCACACACATAAATATTAAAAAATGTTTTGTGTACACAATGCTGATTAATTGCTTTTTCTTTATTTCTTTCCTGTTCTTGTTTATTATCTGTATTTGTATATTTGTTTTTTATTTTATTTTTATGTTTATCTTTGTATATTCATTTTAAGTTCATAGTCATAGTAAATATATATATATATATATATATATATATATATATATATATATATATATATATATACTGTTCTGGTTCTTTCTTTGCTTTAAATTACTCCATGCTTTTCCAAATGTCTATATATTTGTTATTTCTATAATTTTCAGTGGCATTTCAGTAGCAATGCAAATGATATAATATAGCTTAGAGGGAAGACAGCAATGATTTTGGGGGTCTCCTGGACCTTAGGGGGTTCTGTTCTAACAATAAGTCAGTGATTTTAAATCCTCTGACTGGCCCTGGGAACTCCCATACCCAATCTATTCTGAAGTCTTCTGGTCTCAAGATAGTCTTAGGGATTAATTCCTGAGACAATAATGTAGATCACTCCTGAGTTTATTGCTAACTGTCAGATAGATAATCTGTTGGTCAGTGAGAACCAAATTGCAGAGACCACTCTTTGGTCCCACCTCTAGGCCATAAAACGATCATATCTATAACATGAAGAACTAGACAAATGAGTCTTTTGCTTTATCTGCTGGGACACTGCTGCTTTAACAAATAAATTGAGTCAAATCAAATAAAGCCACACATTGGCTGTCCTTGTCTGAAAGTGTGCATCTCATTTTGCCCCTTTAATCTTTCATTTGTCTGTCAAGAGGTGAAAAAGTATGCTCAGATCTCTGGGGTCATGTTTGGTGTTTGCATTGAACAAAGTTCTTTATATTGATTAGCATTGTTTATGTTATTATAGTCATATAAATTGATTTTCTGGTTATAATAATTTCACTCTGCTTTAGTCATGTAAGTCTTTCTAGTTTTCTCTGAATGTATCCTATCATTTTTTGTGGTTTCATTTATATAGTGTTCCATTCATATGTTAAAATTTCCTTTTCCCAAATTGATGTGTGTATTCACTTTGTTTCTAATACTTTGCTACTTTCAAAAGGGCTGTTATCAGTATTTTTGTACACATAAGTGTTTTATTTTTGTTTTTCAACTCTTTGGAGTATAATTATAAATTTATATTAACATATTAATTTTAATAATATATATTTTAAAATAGCTAACATTTAAATAATACTATATGCCAGGCACAAGAGTTATGTACTTTACAGTTATTATCTTATTTGGTCTGCACAACAATTGTAAAGGGAAGTGCTGTTATTATCCCCAACTTATAGATGGGGAAATTGAGGCAGATGAGCTAAATGACTTGCCCAAGGTCACACATCTAGTAAGCATATGAGAACTCTGGGTTTTTTTTTTTTTTCCACTTTAAGCCTAGCTCACTGTTACTTAGCTGCTTGTGGTATTGCTGGGTTATAGAGTATCAAAGTTTAGTGATTTTTTTTTTGAAGGGGAGGTATAAATTCAAGTTGCTTTCCAGTTCACATTGCTTACAGAGTATTAGTGTGCTAGGCAACTCTTGAGGAATAGGAAGTGTAGAAAAATTGTCATATGCAGTTTCTGATACCAGTCTTCAAAATCTTCCCATCCTCCCTCCTGCTGAGATCCAGACACTGGCCCTTGTGCTCTTCCTCTCTGGCATTCTTCCAAGTGCCAGCTGAAATCTCACCAAGTGCAGGAAGCCTTTCCCAATCTCTCTGAATTAAACTCCCTTTCTGTTGATGGTTGCCAGTTTTATCTTGTCTGTAAAGTGTTTGTTTGCAGGTTGCCTCCTCTTTTTGACTGTGAACTCCTGGAGGGCAGGGACTTTTACCTTTTTTTGTATCCCTAGGGATCCTGGCACAATGCCAAGCTCATAGTTGGATTTTTTTTTTTTTTTAATTGTTCAGTCGTTTCAATGGGGTTTTCTTGGCAGTGATACAGGAATGGTTTGCATTTCCTTTTCCAGCTCATTTTATAGATGAAGAAACTGAGGTAGATAAAATTATGTGACTTGCCCACATTAATAAGTTGTCTGAGGTCAGATTTAAACTCATGTCTTCCTGACAGTCTATATCCTCTGGGCCATCTAGCTGTCCCTGGGTTCTTAATTCATGTTTATTGGCTGACTGCATAAATAGCTCTTCAGCCTCAGAGGACCCTTTGCTGTGGCATGGTTCCTATTGCATTTAGGTCTGGATTCAGCCATGTCGCCCTTTCCTCCCTAACCATCTCTTTTGCATATCTCTACATGAATGTTCTGTCCCCCTCCTCCCTTACTTCTGCTCCTCTAGAGAGTTGGGGATCTAGGGTTAGGTCAGGATTGTTTTCCTATATACCTTTCTCTCCTCTACTATTGAATCTTTTCTTGTAAAGTAGAAAAAAACAGTCACATAGTTAACCAGAATAGTCCCCTTATCTGACAGCAAAAGGCTAATGTTTTGTGCCCATAGCTTCCCACCTCGACTGGGAGAAGGTAAGTATATTTTATTGTCTTTACTTTTGAGGTCAAGATTATCCTAAAATCATTTTGTCTACCTTGTGGTGATAGTTTTATTTAGTCATTGTAGACATTATTTTTCAAGCTTCTGTCTTCTACTCAGCATCAATTCATATAGGTCTTCTAGTACTTTTCTGAATTTGCACCTTTGTCAAATTTTTTATAGCCCAGTTGTGAAGTCCTATTGTCTCTCAATTGTAATCCTTCTCTGGGAGGAGGTTTCTTTTCTGTATAATCTTTTCCTCTGTGAGCAGTAACCTCCCCCTGAACTCAGTCTATGGATATTCACTTTGTTTCCAATTTTTAACTGTTGCAAAAAGTGCTGTTATAAGTATTTTGACATGTATGGGGTTTGACAGTTTGTCTTACTTTTTTTTTTTTTTTTTTTGAATATTTTCCCCAAATCTGGAATTCACGGGTCAAAGGTGATGAATAACGGAGTGACTCTTGTAGAATTCCAAGTTGTTTCCCAGAATGGTTGAATCATTTTACAGCTTATTTTCTGTATCTCCTACAATGTGGACTATTTTTTCTTTTATCATTTTTGCCTATTTGATAGATATGAATTATAAAATTTAAATCAATCTAATAATTTAGATACTTTGTATTAAATGTTTTTCCCCTAACTGGGACACTGATACATTGTTGGTGGAGTTGTGAAAGAATCCAGCCATTCTGGAGAGCAATTTGGAACTATGCCCCAAAAGTTATCAAACTGTGCATACCCTTTGACCCAGCATTGCTGTTATTGGGCTTATATCCCAAAGAAATACTAAAGAGTGGAAAGGGACCTGGATGTGCCAAAATGTTTGTGGCAGCTCTTTTTGTAGTAGCTAGAAACTGGAAGATGAATGGATGTCCATCAATTGGAGAATGGTTGGGTAAATTATGGTATATGAAGGTTATGGAATATTATTGCTCTGTAAGAAATGACCAGCAGGAGGAATACAGAGAGGCTTGGAGAGACTTACATCAACTGATGCTGAGTGAAATGAATAGAACCAGAAGATCTCTGTACACTTCAATGTTGTATGAAGATGTATTCTGATGGAAGTGGATATTTTCAACATAAAGAAGATCCAACTCACTTCCAGTTGATCAATGATGGACAGAAACAACTACACCCAGAGAAGGAACACTGGAAAGTGAATGTAAATTGTTAGCACTACTGTCTGTCTACCCAGGTTACTTATACCTTCGGAATCTAATACTTAATGTGCAACAAGAAAATGGTATTTACACACATATATTGTATCTGGGTTATATTGTAACATATGTAAAATGTATGGGATTGCCTGTCATTGGGGGGAGGCTGTGGAGGGAGGGGGGGGGAATAATTTGGAAAAATGAATACAAGGGATAATATTATAAAAAAAAATTACTCATGCATATATACTGTGGAAAAAAAATTCTAAATTAAAAAAAAAAAAGTTTTTTTCCCGGTATTCCTGTTTTTCCTATTGTTAATAGTTCATTCTGTACCTTTTTTTCTTTTTAATAAGTTGCTGAGAGGAATAACATTTAATAGGAATTAAATTATATTTGTCTTAAGTTTTTCTTCTTTATTAATGTTGTCTAGAAGAAAGGAAATGTATCTTATTTTTCCCATAACTTTTTGCTATCAAAACTAGTCAATATAGCTTTAAAAAGTGTTTATCTTTTATCTTTTAAATTAGAAACTAGCTTGACTCCCTTTGATTAAAGTTTTGCTTCTTGACTTGTCAACTGCCTCTCCTGCTTTAAAAAAATTTTTTTTAAAACAATTTAACCCTAGATTTATTTAAACTTCTTTCTTCTTAATTATACTCATTTCTACAAATTATTTAGAATCTGAAATAATTTTCTTTCAAAAGCTTATTTTAATATTTTTGCATTCTATTATTTTCACTGATAACATCTTATTTCACCAACTGAAAATTCTTTCCAGCTGTTTGTAGGATTTTTGAAATAGTTGATTGTTTTTCAGTAAATTCTTTGAGTTCTTGATTTTTATGTTCACTTTTTTAGTGTGTTTATCTTATATAGTTTTAAAATATGATATGTGTGTGTGTGTGTGTATATATATATATATATATATATGTATTTTTTTTAATTTTTATTTTATTTTATAATTATAACATTTTTTGAGTACATATGCATGGGTAATTTTTTACAACATTATCCCTTGCACTTACTTCTATTCAGATTTTTTCCCTTCCTCCCCCAACCCCCTCCCCCAGATGGCAAGCAGTCTTATATATGTTAAATATATTACAGTATATTCTAGATACAATATATGTGTGTAGAACCGAATTTTTTGTTGCACAGGAAGAATTGGATTCAGAAGGTAAAAATAATAGTTTACATTCATTTCCCAGTGTTCCTTTTCTGGATATAGCTGGTTCTGTCCATCATTAATCAATTGGAATTGGATTAGCTCTTCTCTATGTTGAAGAAATCCACTTCCATCAGCATACATCCTCGTACAGTATCATTGTTGAAGTGTATAATGATCTTCTGGTTCTGCTCGTTTTACTCAGCATCAGTTCATGTAAGTCTCTCCAGGCCTCTCTGTATTTCTCCTGTTGGTCATTTCTTATAGAACAATAATATTCCATAACATTCATATACCATAGTTTACCCAACCATTCTCCAATTGATGGACATCCATTCATCTTCCAGCTTCTAGCCACTATGAAAAGGGCTGCCACAAACATTTTGGCACATACAGGTCCCTTTCCCTTCTTTAGTAGTTCCTTGGGGTATAAGCCCAGTAGCAGTATGGCTGGATCAAAGGGTATGCACATTTTGATAACTTTTTGGGCATAATTCCAGATTGTTCTCCAGAATGGTTGGATTCTTTCACAACTCCACCAACAATGCATCAGTGTCCCAGTTTTCCCACAGCCCCTCCAACATTCATCGTTATTTGTTCCTGTCATCTTAGCCAATCTGACAGGTGTGTAATGATACCTCAGAGTTGTCTTAATTTGCATTTCTCTGATCAATAGTTGTTAGGATTACTAGGTGAGAACTCAGGTTGTCTGGATAGTGACAAGGTGAGAATTCAGGTTGGACAATTACAAGGTGAGAACTCAGGTTGACTTGATGGAAGGAGCAGGCTCATTGGCTGAGGTGGTTCTTCCCAGAAGCCCTTGCATTATCCCACGCCCATTCTCTGGGAGGATAAAGAGGACAGCACTCCAGGAAGAGGAGAAGACTCTGAATTGCATCAGGCTTGACGGGGCTCTCTGCAGGAAGGGAAGTCACTTCTAAGGACAAGAGTTAACAGCAACTGCCTGGAGACAACGGTTCACTACAGGAAGAAGAATCTGTCTGAGAGATTTGAGTAGAAGACACAGCAGATCTCTTCCCAGAGAGTGATCCGGCAGCTTCTAGAGACGACAGCTCGCTACAAATAGTGATTTGGAACACTCTTTCATATGAGTGGAAATAGTTTTAATTTCATCATCTGAAAATTGTCTGTTCATATCCTTTGACCATTTATCAAATGGAGAATGGCTTGATTTCTTATAAATTAAAGTCAATTCTCTGTATATTTTGGAGATGAGGCCTTTATCAGAACCTTTAACTGTAAAAATGTTTTCCCAATTTGTTACTTCCCTTCTAATCTTGTTTGCATTAGTTTTGTTTGTGCAGAAACTTTTTAATTTGGTGTAATCAAAATGTTCTATTTTGTGATCAATAATGGTCTCTAGTTCTCCCTTGGACACAAACTCCTTCCTCCTCCACCAGTCTGAGAGGTAAACCATCTGTTCCTCCAATTTATTTATGATTTCGTTCTTTATGCCTAAATCTTGGACCCATTTTGATCTAATCTTAGTATGTGGTGTTAAATGTGGGTCCTGTATTTATTTATTTTTGCTGAGGCAATTGGGGTTAAGTGACTTGCCCAGGGTCATACAGTCATACAGCTAGGAAGATTTGAACTCAGGTCATACTGACTTGAGGGCTAGTGCTTGATTCACTGCCCACCAAGCTGCCCCGATATGTTATTTTTTTAAACCAACTCTGCCTTCTTCCTTTCAAAATTACAGCCAAGCCTGGGGATATTATAATATGTAGTATGGTGTTATGTAATTTCTTTTTTCTCTTTGGACTGGCAAGAATTTGTCCTTAGAAGAATGATATGTCTCAGACACTTGAATTTTAGATTTCTTCATGTTGGGATCCTATGACCGTTTTTCCTCTTGGGGAATGCTGACTGGCTTTTTTGTCCTGGGGAAACTTCTCTAATTATTTCTCCTAATACTAAATTGAGAATTCTTCTTCACTTTGGAATTTCAGTTAACTTGCTATTTGAACTGTTTAAGAGCTCTCTTCTGAGGCTTTGATAAGTTGGTATTGAGTTCTATGATAATTTGGGCTTTTCATTTGCTATTCTTATTGGGCATTGCTTTTTGCTCCCATATTTATTTTTCTTTAAGACTTGTCCTCATTTTGTTTTTTTAGAATTTCTGCCATCTTTTCTTATGCCAATTCATCTTGCCCTTCTATTAGTTTTGTTACTTGATTCTTTTATATTGCTCACATCATTTTGATTTAAGACTTTCTCTTTGACTTCTTCAATATTTGTCAGTGAGTGTTTTCTCTTTTCCATATCTACTTCTCTTTTTGCTTGTATGGAAATTTCCCCCCTTCTTTATCTTAAGATGCAGCTGACAATGAATTTAAGATGAGATTTTCTCCCCTTTATACAAAGGAGTTAGCAATATTTTCTTGTGTCATCTTAACTATTCTTGCCTACTAAAAGTCTTGACAATTATTTCCTACTTATTCTCTCTCCAAATCCTGACATAATATAATAAAATAGTATTTCTATTTCTGGTCCTTCTGACTTTTCCATATTCTCTCTCTTTTTTCTTTTTTCTTTTTTTGCTGGGGTTGGGATGGAGTTGGAGGGAGGTGGTGATAGTCATGTGATTAGGAGAGCAATTTAAAGTTCCAAATGGTGTTTGGGATTTAGCACCAAATGATGAAGTTGACACCAAATGTTAGGATTTAGTCATGTGAAGAATTCACAATAATCATTCTCTTTGGCAAAAGGTAGATTTATTTAGGAGAAGAGGTTACAGACAAAATAAAAAATATAATATGGTAAAAATGAAATAAAAGTTGGGAGACATATAACAATAATGGAAAAGACAAGTTCCCTAGTGAAGCTCACAATTTTTTATTTTTCCTGAGGCTGAGGTTAAGTGACTTACTTGCCCAAGGTCACACAGCTAAGTGTCTGAGACCAGATTTGAACTCGGGTCCTCCTGAATTCAAGGCTGGTGCTCTATCCACTGCGCCACCTAGCTGCCCCATGAAACTCACAATTAACCAGGAGAAAGGGAACCCTATGGGGTTGGAATGTGTTCCTAACTTACAGCCTAGAGCCATAGAAAAGTTTAGCACTCCAAAGAGTTAGCTGTAAGAAGGAGACATAGTGGGGCGATGGGAGGAGAGACGCTATATGGCATGGAGGAGAGAAAAGGGGAGAGAAACTACGAAGCAGAGTGCTGTGGTAGACTGACCTAAAAAGATTCAGCAAAGATGTGAGCCATGGACAGATTTGGGGAAATTTAACCTTAGGAGTTTGATATAACCCAGATTTCTGACTGAACATAGCAGGGTGGGGTTACCCAAGATCTCCACTGAGGGTGGGACTCTAAAATTGAACTGATCCTCATCAGTGGCTTTCCCTGCCTGACTCAGGGAATAATTTTATCAATACTTCAGGCTCTTTCTGTCAACCCCATCTAGTTACTCACGACCTCACCAGTAGGAGGGGACCCCAGACAGTTTCAGTCATGTTTGTTTCCCTATGAGTCTGTTCTCTGTGATTTTCATGCAGGAGCATCAGCTAAAGTCTTCTCTGTACATCATTCCTTGGCCCAGTCTCATGAGTGATAGCAGGTATCTGATAGTACTGAGCTCTCTCTTTCCTTTCCCATCTTGGTCCTGGGAGAATTATGTTGGTAAAGAAATGGGGAAAGGACTATATAATAGTGTTGAAGTTGGGAAGGGACCCCAAAAGATTGGGGATCACAGACCGGTGTCACAAGGTATCTCAAAAGAATTTGCAGATTCGAACCCATATCCAAGTCAAGGGGCAAAGTTTATCAGAATTGTAACACCAATTGAAACAGACTAAATTTCTAGAGAATTTTGCAAAGGACCTGGAGCAAAGAGACAAATTCATCTAGTTCATATCATTATGTTAATTTTATGGCCTAGAGGTAGAATTGAAGAATTTGGTTAACACTGACCCAGCAGACCTAGGACTATTCAAAGACCAGAACACTTTAGAATCATTGACAGACAAGATTGTTAGAACAGTAATTAGTCTCAGCATCACTAATAATCTTTCCTGAAGTTTAAGGGAAGAAATATTATTATAATCCAAGGCCAGAGGACTTTTATAATCATTAACAGAATAGCATTCTCAGATCAGAGGGCCTCAGGATCTCAGAAGATCACTGACAGATTGTTAAAACAGACCCCCTAAGGGCTATATTACTGTCTCCCCTAGAAGCTATATTACATAATTTTACTTCTTAAGCAGTTTGCACCCCAAATTCATTTGGGACAAAAGGAAAAAGATCTCATCTTCTGGAGCTGCTTCATGCTGATAAGGGGTGTAGAGCTGTCCCTCCCCAGTAGAGTCCAGACTGAGGAGGGGAGGCACGTGACTCAAAGATGGGAGCAGCACATTCAGGGGAATGTTGAGTATTAGATGTTAGCCGACAGTATTCAGGGTGAACAAATAGTTGGAAGTTCATAGCTTGGAGTCTGGGGGAAATAAATCTACCAATAGAAATGTTAGTTCTCAGAAGGTTATACAGAAGCTTCAAGGAAGTTGGCATAGAAACATTATGAGCGAGTTTGCCAGAATAATTTTGGAATGGATATCCTACTACAATTATGTGGGTAAAAGATCCTTTCCAGCAAGAAAATGAGGGATAATCAGGTTAAAGTTATTCCCCTGGTGGGAGGGAGTGGGTAGCTATTACAAATGGGATGGCATCCGGAGTGAGGATGGCGACCTTTGGGAATGGAGCTTTTGCAAATAATGCATCAGGTCCTGTCTGTGGGCTGCCTTGAGGATGCTGAAGACATACCCAACAATCCTGAATGCCCCCACTGCCCACAGAATTCTCTAGCCTGACTAAGGAGTTCTCTCTACTGGTGGGGGCCCACAGAGTGACACCACGAGAGCTGGAGAGAAAATATAGGAGCAAAGCCCTTATCCTTGGAGTTATTAAAAGTACACCTGGAAAAAATGGAAAATGACAAGAAAGAAAGAAAGCTAGAGTGAGGGAGAGAAGGACAGACAAATTAATCCTTCTCTATCCAGTATGTTTCCAGGAGTCCTGTGGAAGAGTAGCTTCAGGTCCTCTCTGGGATTCACAGGAATATTTAGGAATGTCTGAGGGAGAAGAAGTAATAGGAATAGCACTTTTAATTCTAAAAACATGAGTCCAGCTAGGGAAACCTTCGGGTTGGAGTAGTCAGAATGACCTTATATGGTCCAGGCACAACTAAGTAAAGACTTGCTTGAAGGTGTGATTAGTTTTTTCATCTTCCCAGAAGACTGAGGCCACCAGACAGGGTGGAGATGATCAGTAATCTTAAGTGCCTTGGTCACCTTTTGAATTATTTGAGAAGTGAAGGCTGAGCCATTGTAGCTCTCTTAAGAGCTGGGCAGACCAGGAAGAAGTTCCCACTGGCTTGCCTCTGGGATTAAATCAGCCTGAAGGTGTTTGAAACCACCCAAAAGGAGAAAGGGTGTAAACCTTTCTTCCACAAGGACTTGACTAAATGAAGGGGTGTAAGAGTCAGGGAGTTGCCATAGTCAGGGGCAAATGAGCAGCAGCTCAGATAGCTGAATCTGCAAGCTTGTTCCTTTGGCCTGCAGTGAATCTCCTGGTGTCCTTGACAAAATATATTAGAAACCTCTCTAGGTTTGCTGATAGCTTGCAATAACTGCAATTTAATAGGAGAATTTTTTGCTGTCAAAAGTCCCCTTTTTCCCCACATAGACCCATGAGTGTACAAAGTATGAAAACCATATTTGTAGTCTCTGTAGATGTTTGCTTTCCTTCCTCTCCCCAGATCCAAACCCCCTAGTAAGGGCAATAGGTTCAGCTTTCTGGGCAGAAGTCCTGGGGGGAGTGGCTTAGCCTCCAAGGGGCTATAGAAGGTCACTACAGAATAACCAGTCTTCCTTTCCCCATTTTCAAGAAAACTGGACCCCCTTGTAAACTATTCACCATCTGTTTAATTTTCAGAGACTTAACAGACAGATAGGCTGTGTGGCCTTTAGATAAAGAAACTTAATAAAGCCCTGAGTGAGGGAGGGGGAAGCTGGAAGTGTTAGGGATTTGTTTGGCTGCAGCCAGAGAAGCCTCTCAGTTGCAGATCAAGACATCATCTACATACTGGATAGCCAATGCCTGTCCAAATATGTAAGGACTGTCATGGAAGCCCTGAGCTACTTCTGTGTTATGGATATGACTGCCTATGTTAATTAATGAGGGTTATAATTCCCTGAATTTGCCCCTTCCAGGGCAAAAAGAGATTGTGAATCTTTATGCAATAGTATGCAAAAGAAAGCATCTTTAAGATTTAAGGTAGAAAACCATTGTGTCCCTGGTATATTTGCATTGGGTTTATGGCTTATAGTGATCATTTGCTCTGCTTATAGAAATTTGCTATAAGAGGAAAAAGCAGGGAAATGATTATAATAGCATAAAAATAGGTTCTTCAGGCTTCAGCCTGAGAGCATAGACATGATAGGATAAAGCATCCTTAGATCTGTTTGACAGCTGATCATGCAATAATAATTCCATCTCATAGCCAGACTCAGGTGGGAAACAAAGAAATAGAACTGGGAAACCAAGTCAGAAGGATCCCACCTTAAGTAGAGACTAAGATGATCCGCCCAACTCTTGCCCAGATAAGACATCCACCTATGGCAGTTTAGGAAGCCATTCCTCTGAGTAACTTATGACATTTCTCTTGAATGGTGGATTATTGACTTACTGACCAGACGAATCAAATCAAATTCAAAACTCAAAAAGAATATCAATTACAGTCTCAAGAGATTTTATCTCTAATAGCAAATTCTACTAATTGCAGCTTAGGGCTAGATACCTTATTTTAAAAAGTTTCCCAGGACTTACATACATTTTGTTTAACACGTTTTATATGTTTAAACTTACCCTGGTGCAAAGGATCAATCATTATACAAGATTATAGATTCTTAGAAAACATATTCCTTGTTTAGAAACTATAAAACCTAAACGGGCTCATTTCTCAGGGCTCATGACCTTGCTTAATCTGATGGTTTTAAGAAAACTGGCATACTTACAAATTAAGGGGAGCTGACAGAGACCCCAGGGAAAGGGCTGAGCTTACCCAATCCAACTATTCTTAATGTTTTCATGGGTTGTGCTTTTGGTACTTCCCTCCACTCTATGAAGAAGGAAAAGGTGATGCACATCTCATATGGAGGTGAACTGATAAGACTTTAACATTATCCCTGTTCTGCATACATTAATTACCAATTTTAGATTTAACATGATGATAATTAATTCCAAATAACTATTTTAGGATTTTCCTAAGGAATAGCCATATAGTCTTAGTTGTAGTTTCTATTCCCTTAAATACATATCTCTTTTGTTTTAGGGGGAAAGCAAGACAATTCTCAAAAGTGAGATAGAACAGATTTTAAAATTGGCTTAACTTTAGTTAATGAGATTCCCTACATTCTAATTAAATGTTCTAGCAAACTGAGTTGTCATTTGCTTATTTTCCAATTCACAAAAATCATTTCTCTTTTTTTGAGCGAGGAAAAGGGTTAAGGTGCCAGTTTTTACTGACAGGGCCTTTAGAAGTCTGATTCTAGATAACTCAAAAGTAGATGAGGGGGGGCCATGAGTTTTTAAAGTAGTAGCAAACTGCTTTTCTGTTTTTCTAAAGTTCCCAAACTCTTCTTTTAACACTATTAGTACAAAAAGATTGATTACACTTTACACATCCCTCTAGTGGGCTTTAAAATAGAGCTCCTTTAAAATTGCTTTTACTATCATATCTCAAACAAATTTCCAAATTACTTTACACACACACAGAAATCATTTATCTGTTGGTCACATCTAAACAACCCATAAAGTTATCAAATATAAAGCAGTTATATCCAATAAAGCAGTTTTATGCTAAGCACTTTTGCAATCATGTGATCTTCATAACAACATTTATTATTTCTTTTTACATATCAGAAAACTGGGCAGAGATAAAATAATTTGCCATAAATTACAAAGCTAATTTATTTCCACAACTGAAACAGAGTATGATGTGTAATGTCCAGGCTAGCTTTCCAGAGGATCTCTGGACAGAACTTGGTCTTTAGGGGAGAAGTGATGAAGGCAGGAGCGCCAGGAGGATGGTCAAAAATGGAGTCCCTACTCTTCTGTGCCTGTGACTCTCTGAGACTCTGAGTCTGAGATTGAGCTTGCAAGCACACTCATTTAAGTCTGCTTATTTCAAGTCCTCAGCTCTTAAATACCTTAGTACAATTATATCACCACAGCACATTGAGCATGTGCCAACTGTAGAACCATTACATCACCATACTAAGTACTAAGTATATGTGAACTAGAGAACCATTATCTCATCAATCACACTGAGTAAACACCCTGTTCTAAGTATCCTTTCAAGTATACTTTTCTCAGAGTTCCCCAATATCTTCGTTCCTCTACAATGGTGGGTTTACCAAATGCAGACACTGAGTGTCTTTCTCATCTCACACTACCATGTTGGGTGCTGAAAGGGATACCCAGATTCTTCCCAGGCAGTTGCTGGACAGAATCTGATGAAGGTAAGGGTGACTGGTGCCATGATTTCCCTTTGATGGTAGTTTCAGGTGCCAGACTCAGGGAATGCTGACCATGGAGCCTGATCCCCACTCCATTTCCATTCCCCCAAGCTGGGCTGGGGAGGTGTTTTGGTAAGGTTGTGTGGGGTTCCCACAGTTTTGCTGTTTCCCCTATTTCTACAGGTGAGGCAAAATTTGAGTTTCCCTACAGTTCTTTAAAATTCTCTTTTCTTAATCTGACCTGAGATGAGAAAAGTTAACAGAGGGACTTGGGCTATATTGATCTTGTAAGATACATTCAGGACTCCAGAGAGTGTAATGTAGAAGGTCCTTTAATACTTTCTGGGATATTTTTCCAAAGGAGCAGAAGGGGACTCTGGACAAGATAAGAAGTCAGAGAAAGGTTAGTAAAAAGTTGCTGTTTACTGGGTTTTTTTTTTTTTTCTTTTCTTTTTTTTCTCCTGGAATGATCTCCATTGTTTCAGGAATTTTTTTTTGCAACCTAAAAATGACTAATTGCCAAACTTCCTAATCATTGCTCTCAAAACTTTGAGAATCTGCTAAGATGTTATTTTAATTTAGGATTAGTTAACTTTTTTGAGTAGCTTCCAATTTGACCATAGCTGAAATGCACAGAAAAAAAAGTTAAGCTTTTTAAGAAATCTTCCCAGCATTCTATCCATGGCATAGACATTTTTTCTTCCTGGTTGCGTTTTAAATCTTTCCAACTAATAAAATCTAGCTCATAGAACAAACATGATACAGACATTTTGTACAAAGACAGACACAGACAAAAATGACATGAAAGAGAACTGTCCCATATTTGCCAAAAGCCATCCTCTGGCAGAGGAGAAAGTGAAAAAGTGGCAAAGATTCCCTAGAAACTTTCCTGAAAATTGCAAGAATTTCCAAGTCTGGGCATCCCCAGTTAAGGAAAACTTGCTGAGCATAGAGCTCACAATGACCCGAATAAGCCTTTTCCCAGTGGCTTGGGGTGTCCCAGCTATTGGATTGTGGGAGAAAAAATGGTGGAGGACTTACCTTGATAAGGAGGGAATCAAGCCAGGGGAAGCCAGACTCTCCCGTATGGGCCATGAAATGTTGAGGTTGGGAAGGGACCCAAAAAAATTAGGGGTCACAACTAGTATCGCAAGGTGTCTGAAAAGAATTTACAGCCTTGAACCCATATCCAAAGTCAAGGGGTAAAATTTATCGTAATTGTAACAGGAATTGAAGAAGTCTACATTCCAAGAGAATTTAGCCAAGAGTGAGGAGACAAATTTATCCAGTTCATGTCATTGCTATGCTAATTTTATAGTAGAACTGAGCAGTGGTCTCAGAAATTTGGTTATCACTGACCACCAGACCCAGAACTATCCTAAAGCCAGAAGACTTTAGAATCATTGACAAACAAGATTATCAGAACAATAGCGTCTTGAAGTTAGATAGAGTCAGGATCATTAATATGTCTTCCCTAAAGTTTAAGGGAAGAAATATTATATGCCTAGGCCAGAAGACTTTTACAATCATTGACAGAAAAATAGCATTCTTAGATCAGAGGGCCTCAAGATCACAGACTCCAAAGCCAGAAGATTTAGAATCACTGGCAGATTATTAGAACAGAAGCCCCCTAAGGTCTGGGGACCATAAAATTATTGCTGTATCCCCTAGAAGCTATATTCCATCAGTAGTAGCAGAGGCTAGTCAGTATTGTTTCTTCCTAACTATTCCCTTAAATAACAGGTCTTTGAAGAGCTGTTTTTCCTGTCTTCCTCACTTTCATTTAATTCTGGACAATATGTGATAGAGGCAGTTACTTTTTTACTTTGATCTCCTTTCTCCACTTTCTGGTCCCCAAACTGTAGCACCTCCATTTTTTCACATCCTTCCTATGTGAAATTTAGACTTCTGAGTTGATTACTCTGGGTTCACGTAATATTGTTTACCTTGTGTCTTGTATCTTGTATCTTGCTGAGAATCAAGCCTCCACTGGCTGTCTTTGCCCTTTTCTGTTTTTTATTTCCTGTTTACCACTTATCTTCCTTAGAATGCAATCTCTTTGAGGGCAGTCTTGTTTGCATAATATAGTGTTTGGCACATAGTAAACACTTAATACATTCTATTTGTTTCTGTAACTGATAATAAGAATATCAGACTGTTGATACAGCTTTCCGGTGCTGACTTAATAATGGCATTTAGAAGTCCTTTCATTCCTTCCCTGGAAATGTCCTTTCTAGGGAAGGCTCTAAGAGCATTTTTCTCTTTTTCTTCCCTCTTCTCTCTTTCTCTCTCTCTTCCTTCCACTAGCATAGATCAGTGACCAGAAATATTTTTGCAGGTGGTTTAATTGCAATGGTCTGATGCCCTTTATAAAAATTATTTAAAGTGGAATTTTTTTTAAGTCTTTTATTCCTGTCCAGTTTTTTATACTTTTTTTTTTTTTTTTTTTTTGGAATGCAGAGAAAAGAGAGTCCTGGCTCTCTGGCATTTGATGGATTTG
This sequence comes from Sminthopsis crassicaudata, assembly GCF_048593235.1. Lineage (NCBI taxonomy): Eukaryota > Metazoa > Chordata > Mammalia > Dasyuromorphia > Dasyuridae > Sminthopsis > Sminthopsis crassicaudata. The sequence continues at coordinate 387,305,477 of NC_133618.1, read as the reverse complement.
AAATCTTCACAAAAGTACCTGTAGATAACATTAAAAAAACATTTTATTGATTTGTTTAAAATCATTTTTTCTGAAGACCTCCAAACACTTCTTCAACAAAGAAAAAGTTTAAGAAAACTTGCTGAATGTATATTGTACCCTCCCCCCATCTCTTTTATCACTTGCCTTCCTAAACTAGGATTGAGCTGTGCATTTGAATTTGGATATGCTGCCTTTTAGTGTTATTTTCACTCAATTTACATTAATCATTTGTCTCTGTTATGTTGGTTCAGCTTTCTTTCTTTCTTTCTGGGTAAAATCATTTTGATTTTTTTTTTTTTTTTTTTTTGGAAGTGAATGATAACTTTATTTGGGAATTCCAGGAAATTAAAGAAGGGATAGGATCATCTTTTGCACAGAAGAAAGTTTAACCTGTTCATCTTATGTTTACTTTTTTTCTGCCAAGGAAACTGGTCAAGAAAGAGCAAGACAAAAATAACTTATAGGGAATAGATATACAAAATAAATATGTAGATAGTAAAATAGGACCCAGAAGAACAAATCACACTAAGTTAATCTTCTTTACTTTTTATTTTGATAGGATAGATTAAATGGAGTGAAGGATAAGATGCTCCAGAACAGAGTTTTTCTAGCCATTCTTGGTTGGTAGGTGTGACCAAATTGAAGAACTGTCAAAGGAGACTGAGAAGGCGTGGTCAGATAGGTAAAAGAAGAACCAGAAGAGGATAATGTCTTGAAAACTAGAGATAAGAAGAGTATTTTAAGAAGAGAGTTATTTACTTTGTCAAAAACTATAAAAAGATCAAGAAGGATGAAGACTCATAAAATGACATTAGATTTAGCATTGTCTTTAAGAGCTCAGGATTCCTTTTAGATTCCCATGATAGAATTTACAATTTTAAGTTCTAATTTTTTCTCTAAATTTCTAATATTATTTCTTATAGCACAAGCTTCCCTTGTATTCCTGGATACCCACTTAGTTCACAGTTTTTCTTACAACAGAAAATGTTTCTGGGAATATTTTATAATATAATATATTGGACCTTTCTGTCTTTGTATCCTTGTGGAGAAGAGTATGAACAGTTAGTAATTTTTCTTGAAAAATTCTCAATTGTTTTCAGAATGATTGGATTGGGAGGAATATTGTCAAGACAGGATGAAGAGAGGGAGAAGTATCTTGTTTAGATATCTCTAACCAATCACCTTGTGAATTAAGGAGCTGGCTAAACAATTAGAACTCAAATTGGCCCAAACTGACTAGAGTCAATCATAGGGCACAAGCCTTTTGACTTACGGAATTGGCAAATAAAGAGGAATGTGAATCGACCAATTGTAACTCAGATTGTGAATCTAGCCAGTTATAACTAAGATTGTGAATCTGACCCAGACCATTATAAAGTTAATTCTCACTTCATCTGCTTCTTATGAGCATCACTGAATAAAGGATTTTTCTCTCACTCTAAAAGAATGTTGGTTGTAACACTACTCCTGAACTAGTTTGCAATGGGTAGCAGCAGCTCAGTCCTAGCTTATTCCCCAATTCTGCTTGATTTCAAGGAGCCTTTTTGATAACAGAATCAATTTGCAGGTACCACAAGAGTGTTAATATATCTGGTTTTTTGTTAACCCTTGTAACTTTGATTACTTCTTTTGTCATCTTTTTCAGTTAGACAGCTTCCAAATTTGTCAGTGAAGGAGGGAGGAGACTTTAGAAAAGGAAGGAACTGAATAGGGTAGTGGGGTCTGGGGAAATGTTATTAAGAAGCCCTAGTCATTTATGAAGAAGGGACCCCAAAACTCTAAAACTCCTTGAAGGAGAAAGTCTCCTTCAACTCTGCCTCAGTGAGGGACCCTGTCCTAGGGAAACAAGACAAACAATTTCATTTTGTTATCTAGGTGGGGCTGATTCTAGTCCTTAGGAAAAGAATTCCAACTCTATTCAAGAAAGTCATTCTATTCAAATTCCAGCTCAAGCTGAAACCCAGCTAGTAGATGAACCAACTTGGGACTCCACTAGCCCCCTTCAGCTTGTAGCCAAAGCTCTTATTATAAAGAGCCAAACTAAAATCCTCTCTTTGCAGAGGTTCTAAAAATGCCATACTATGCCAAGGAAGCCTCTGCCCACTGGACAATATTCTTTTCCAATGTCACCTTCTCTTTACCCTCACCTATTTCCTTAATGAGACTTTATGCGTCTCTTTCAGGATTTCTAACCTTACTTCCCAATCCCTATAATAAACCTTTTATCAATCTAGGTTTTCGGGTCTGTAATTTCTTTTACAAAGCACCTCTGTGCCGCCAAAGGGAATCCCCAAAACTCCCTACTCTTGTGCTAAATCCCAAGGAGTTGCTGGAGAGCAAAATCTCTCCATTGGTTCCCTGAACCCCAAATCTGCCATTAGAGCTTATCATTTAACTCCTTGACCACCAGAAACCCTAATCTCATTTTGGTTCCCTAAATCTAAATCTTATCATTTAGTTCCCTACGAGAGGGAACTCCAAAACCTAAACCCCATCATCTAGGCAGTAGCTGTAGTAAAGGGAAAGATGTAAGATGCATGATTAGGAGAATAAAATTATTTTGGAAGTGATGAGATCTCAAGCACTGGAGAAAGAGACATAGTAAGGAGCTTCTTCATCTGAGACAAAAAGAAGTGGAGGAGATAAGACAATCTGAAAAGAGAATTAGTGTTTTTATTGAATTTCTGTTTCCTTAGTGAAATAGGCTATTTTTGAAGAACTTAAATCTTGTTTTCTGGTTATGTGTGCAACAGTAGCATCCACAAAAACAGGGACTTTCAGAGTAAGAAAAAGCAAAAAGGGGTTTATTACGATCTTGCGAGAAAGCACATTTTCGAACTGAGAAGATGTCAGCAAAAAAGTGCAAAGCATAAACTGTGAAACACCTGATTAAATAACCTGTACACCAAAGCCTCCCTTCCTTCTCCCCTCCCCCTCCACCAAGGCTGGCTTTTTCTCTCATTGTTTGGGGAGTCCAGAATTACATTCTAATCTTGGAAATCTAACCCAGAAACAAAAGAATACAAGTTAACAATAATGAACTCTTAATGTCAATTTCCCTAGAGAACTGATATACAAGCCGATACAATTCAAAGCCATCTTCAGCTTTAAAAGAAGTACTTAAATGTTAATTAAGAAATGGGAAAACTGGAGGATACAATCACCTGCAACTTTTATCTGTAACTCTATTTGTTATTATAAAGTCTCAAGACACAATTAAGGCTATTTTCCCACGAGAGTGTCTTCACTCAGTTCATTCCTAACAGTTATGAGATAGATTTAGAAGGAACCCCTTCAATACGCATGTGAAAAATAATCTATTTAACTATAAGTGAGAGAAATACAAAGAATAGTTATTGCAGTAATTCAGAGTGAAGTTAGTAGGAACAGACTCCTTCAAAAAAAGGTGAGTCCTTTATGCTATTGAATGGGACTGATTGGATGAATTATTTCCCACTTTTGAGTCACATGATCTCTGTTTCCAGAACTGAGACCTTGGGAGATCATTTGATCTCTGGAGGGATGAACTTTGAAGCTGAGATACAGGAAGTTGCAGGAAGTGACATGACCTGTGAGAGGCAGCCAACATTGATAGCCATTGGTCTTTTGCTTTTAAACCCTGGACTAGCCGAAAGCAGGTCAGGTTCCAGGAGCACATGGCAGGGGTTGGGATGGCTTCCAGGTGTGTCTGGGCTGTTCCCTGTAGGGATTAAATAAATGCTTTCTCTTTGTACCTGATGTCTCTGATTAGTTAATTGGGAAGGGAGTCTTGCACCTGACCTGTCCCACATACTGTAATGGGTCTGGATTGATGGAAGTAGGAGGGTGTTCCAAGCAGAGAGAATAGGATTGTGCAATGTAAAGAGAAAGTCATTTCTCTGTCCCTTGTCCATTCTGCAAGGTCACAACACCAATGTCTTAAAGCTGAAAGAAATCTTAGATATAATTTAGTGCTTACTCTTCATTATACAGATGCAGAAATAGGCCCAGAAACAACTCATGAATTGACTGAGGTTGCACAGGTTCAGAGCAAGGATTAATTTTAACCAGATTTTTGGACTTCCAAACTGTTGCTCTTTTAGTGGTTCTCCTTGAAAGCTGAACTGTCCTTAATTTTGTAATTGGAGAAATAATATTCTTGAGGAATTTAGAGAAAATTAGAAGAGATGTATGAACTTATATAAAAGAAAAAAGCAGAACAAAATGTAATAATCCTCTGCTTTGGAATTATTTAGGAGAAGTGAAGAGCAGAAATGTTCAAATAGCTATTCAGGCAGTAACTGATTGAGACAGAACCATAGTAAAATGTAATTAGTAAATAGTTAACAAAATAACATGTAGATAGTGTTAATTTGTGATTTTCTAAATCTCTAATTTTATTAAAATTAGATACTGTTTAATACCTGGTTCTGGAAGAGTATGAATGTGAATATGAAAAATTCACAAAGGCTTTATCATAGCTACAAGGAATCTAATCAAATTGAGGCATTTAAAAATCAGAAAGAAAAAGTAATGGCAGGATTTTGAGAGTTATGGAGGAGTTAGGGAGGAGAGTCCTAGTCAATTACAAACTCACATGTGCATTATGTTGTATAGCTATCACCCCAGGATGGGATACCAGGAAATAGGGTATGCTAATATAGGATAATGAAGATGCTTTGGCCATAAAGGTATTTGTAAGGTGAGATTATAATTAGTGTGCCCTCAAGAGAAAGAAGGATCACTTATTTGCTGAATCTTTTGGGTTGGCCTAGCCTTGGTCCTTCTGATAAGATAAGGATCCCAGAAATTTGGTGGCCTCCCTTTGTGTGTATAATAAGGTTGTCTGGATTTCACTTCATCCCTGTTAAAGGCTGCACCATATCAATAGTACTGGTGAAGAGAAAAGAGGCCTGGATAAGTATTTAGGAAACCTGGCTCAGACATAATCATTTCACCTTTCTGAGCCTTAATTTTCTTCATCTGTGAAGCTAAGTTTCACTAGAGCAAAGTTTCTTGACTTTTTTATAATAGCTTTATATTTTTCAAAATAGATGCAAAGATAGTTTTCAACATTCACCCTTGCACAAAACCTTGTGTTCCATATTTTTCTCCCTCTTTTCACACCTCTCTCATCCCCTATATAGTGATCCAATATGGGATAAACATGTGCAATTCTTCTAAATATATTTCCACATTTATCATGCTGCACAAGAAAAATCAGATTAAAAAGAGAAGAAAATGAGAGAAAAAACAAACAACTAAACAACAACAAAAGATGCTGTTGTCCATATTTACTTCCCATAGTTCTCTCTCTGGATTCAGATATCTCTCTCCATCTCAAGTCTCTTGGCTCTATTGAAAAGAGCCATGGCCTGTGTTGTTGTGTTGTTGGAGTAAACTTATTGAAAATGTAAGGCAAAGCATTTATTTCTGAGGAGAATCTCCAAATTCATTGTAATCCATATAAGCTCAGAATTGTCCTTCTGGTTTGCAGGTTATATTTTTATCTTTTCCCAGAGTTATGATAAGGAAAACATTTCAAAAATCTCAAAGCATTATATGAATCTTAGCTAGTAAAAAAACAAAAAAAAACAAAACAAAACCAAAACAAACTTCCTTTTTTTTAAACCTCTGATGTTGTTTTCAAGGAAGAAACAGGTACTTAACAAATTACTCTATATAAAGTTCATTATGTCCTATATCTTTTTCTTTTATTGTACTCAGAGCATTGGGAGATTGACTTGATGAGGTTTAGAATTGGGGTACTTAAATGCAATTAAGGTTTAATTGAGGTCTAGTGGCAGGTTCGGGATACAGGGAGTCAAATAGAGCTCCTCTGCAACCCCTTTGGATTCGATGTGAGGATACAGAGTTAAATGAGGCACAAGAGTCCCTTGTAAAGGAATTTATAGACCCGAAAACCTATTCTATAAGAGGTTTATTTTGGGGTTTGGAAGTAAAGTTAAAGTCTAGTTAGTAAAGTTGAAGGTAGAGATAAGAGGGCACTGGAACCAGTGTTCCAGTGGGCAGAGATCCTTTGGCATGCCAGGCGTAAGGCTGCCATGTTAGGAACCTCTGCAAAGAGAGGAGTCCAGCTTGGTTCTTTTATAATGAAAGATTTAGCTAAAGGGGCCTGTGGGTAGAGTCCCAAGTTGGCTCAGATCCTAGGGGGGCTAGGACAGGCCTGGATCTCCTATTGGAATTCAGAAGGATGCTTTTGACCAAGATTTGTGAATCAAAGGTCCTAGCTTCTTGAATTGATAATGCATCAGCTAGGAAAGATTGGGAATCAAAAGGAATAAATCTATCTGAAAGGATTAGTTTCTTAAAGGGATCACAACCCGCATCAGATTGTTTGTATTTGGAGTAGGTCTTTATTTCTTACACTGACAGTTGGGTTTTTTATTTTTAATAATTTGTTAAATTTGTTTTCTTCCCTGGACTGTTGAAATCTTTTAAGAAGAGTTTATTTTTTCCCTGAGTTGTTTTGTGTTGCTGTCACTTTAGCATATGGTTATTGGAGTCAAAATTGTGACTGTTGAACCTGGGCATTGATTTTTGTTTTTTTCTATTGAAAGGAACTAGAATTAGTACATTTGCTTGAAATAAAAAAGAACACAGCAGCTTACTAGGCAACAGCAAATTTTATCTCACTCTTTTCTGTAGTTCTGTACACAGACATAATTAGATAAGAATTGAAAACAACTAAGTATTAGAAATATATTTAAAAATGGATGTAGGTGGAGTTAGGAGAGTGGAGGAATAATTGCTATAGAGTTTTAAGACCTGACCAGTAGAAATTAAAGCCTTGGCTTGAGGAAGCTTCCAAGAATGGAATCTTTTTTGTTAGAATGAGGGATGGGATTAGATGTCACCTTGGTGAATTTGTAAAAGAAAGTAGTAAAAAGTGGTTGTTAGCTGGCTTAGACATAATGGTGTTTTCATCTTTGCTGTCGATTAAAAAGAATGGCTTCAGAAAAGAAAAGGCACATTTGGGAGATGAACATCGGATTTAAGGATTGGATTTGGATTTCTGGACATCAAGATTAAATTTACCTAATTGAAACTAATACCAGTTGATTCTGGTTTTTCCATTCTCTGGTCATATAGAACAAATTTCACACTTCTACCCTGTAACAACTCCTCATATACTTAAAGAAAGCTACCATTTACATTCTCAACCCCAACTATATTCCATGCTTAAATCCTAATTTTTTTTTTTTAAATTATTGTATGTTATGAATTCAAGGCCCTTCACAAGCTCAGTTGCCTTTCCCTAGAGGTATTAGTTCCCTTTGCTTTGTTAAAATTTGTTGTCTTGAACTTTTACATCGTTTGTTTTAGATGTCTGAATATCCTCTCCTTGCTCCTCGAAACTGCTCTTGATGAGTATTCCAAGATTGAATTAGCTTTTTTGATTACTGTATCCTGTTATTGAGTCTATATAGAATGTACAGGCCATTGGATTTTTTTCAAAGTGTTATCTAACTGCTTTCTTTAGGATTAATAAAGTCCTTTTTTTTTTTTAACCCAAACCCCAAAATAAACCATTAATAATTATTCCTTTGGATCCAGCTAGTTTAGAATACATATAATTATAGCTATTGTATTGTCTCTCTCTCTCTCTATATATATACTTTTTCCAAAAGAATAAAAAGAGATTTGTTTTTTAAAACAAATCAAAAGACAAAGTTTTATTACGTTGCTAAAAGTGGGCTAAATCCATAAGTTATTGTTGTTTTTTTAAGCAAAGAAAAGGGGATTTATCAATTAACAAGGAAAAAAAGATGAGCTAAGCTCCCTAGTGGAAACACACAATTAACCAGGAGGAAGAAGCCATTGGAGGAAAGTGCTAAATTCCTTGAATGTCCATTTTCCCCCCTGAAAAATACTGCTTAATTTTGCTAGATAGTTGATTCTTGATTGTAGTCCTAGCTTCTTTGCTTTCTGGAATATCATATTCCAGGCTCTCTGATCCTTTAATGTGGAAACTGCTCAGTTTTGGATAATATTGATTATGGCTTCTTGATATTTGAATTGTTTCTTTCTGGCTGCTTGCAATATTTTTCTTCTTGATCTGATAATTCTGGAATTCTACAATAATCTTTGAAGTTTTCATTTTGGGCTCTCTTTCAGGAAATTTAGACTTTTTCAATGACATCCTCTGGTTCTAGGATATCAGGGCAATTTTCCTTGATGATTTATTGAAGTATTCTTTTTTCATCATGGCTTTCAGGTTGTCTAATAATTCTTAGGTTGTTTCTCCCGGATCTGTTTTCCAGGTCATTTTCTTCTTTTTTTTTTCTTTTGGATTTTGTTTTATTCTTGATGTTTCATTGAGTCATTCACTCTTATTTGTCCAATTCTAATTTTTAGTGAGTTATTTTCTTCACTTAGTTTTTATTTCCTTTTGTATTTGGCCAAATTGTACTTTTAAAGGAGTTGTTTTGTTCAGTGGATTTTTTTTTTTCTACTTCATCAATTCTATTTTTAAATAAAGTAATTGTTTTCTTTTTATGTTTCACCGAATTTATTTTTGAAGGGGTTTTCTTCAGTTTCTATGCTTCTTTTTCCAAAATGTTGACTTTTTCCCAAAAACTTTTATAACTCTCCTGCATAGTTTTCATTTCTTTTTCTTATTTTTCTTCTATCTCTCTTTTAAGATCCTTTTGAACTCTTCCAAAGGAGCCTTTTGAGCTGAAGACCAGTTCATATTCCATTTTGAGACCTTAAAGGCATTTGACTTTGCTATGCTCTTCTGAGTTTGTGATCTGATTTTCCATGTCTCCATTGCTATCTATGATCAGAGCACTTTTTGCTTTTTTCTTCATTTTTAAAAGTTGAGGTCTGCTCCTAGGGCATAGGGGAAATTGTCCCATGTTTCTTATGTAGCATGCCAAGGGATTCTTACTGATTGTGCTGGGGTTGTAGGCTTCCCCACTTCCAGTGAGGCCAAATCCCACCTATTATGCTAGGGTTTAGGGACTCACAATTTGCTTTTTGTCATTGCATTTGAGGTCTCACAGCTGGTCTGTTGATCTACTGGCCTTTTGAACCAGGACAGAGTAGCCAATGCTGCTGTATTTTTGCCAAAAGTGCCTCGCTAGAGGTATTTTAAGCTGGAAAATTATTATACCCCAAATGTTTGTGGGTTCTGTCACTCCAGAATCCGTTCAGAAGCTTGATCTGATGTTGATTGAAGGAAGCTAGGGAGAACTCAGGCTGTATCCTGTGTATTCTTTACCATCTTGGCTCTGCTCTGGCAGTCTAAATTCCTTTTTTGTTTGTTTTCTTTTGTTTTGTTTGCGTGAGGCAATTGGAGTTCAGTTACTTGCCCATGGTCATACAGCTAGGAAGTGTTAAATTTCCTGAGGCTGGATTTGAACTCAGATCATCCTGACTCCACTGCACCATCAAGCTGCTTTCCTTTTTTTTAAAAAGCATTTTTAAATATGACTAGAAATGGTTTTAATTTTTTCATCTGAAAATTGTCTGTTCATATTCTTTGACCTTTTATCAATTGAAGAATGGCTTGTATTCTTATAAATGTGAGTCAGTTTTCTATATATTTTAGAAATAAAGCCTTTATCAGAATTCTTGTCTGTAAAATTCTTTTCCCAGTTTTCTGCTTCCCTTCTAATTTTGAGTGCATTGGTTTTGTTTGTATAAAACCTTTTAAATTTAACATAATCAAAATTATCCATTTTGAATTTCGTAATGTTTTCTAGTTCTTCTTTGGCCATAAATTCCTTCCTTCTTCACAAACCTAGAGATAGACTATCTCTTGTTTTCCTAATTTGCTTTTAGTATCGCCTTTTATGTCTAAATCATGTACTCATGTCAACCATTTCTTGGTATAGGGTGTTAGGTGTTGGTCAATGCCTAGTTTCTGCCATACTCTTTTCTAATTTTCCCAGCAATTTTTGTCAGATAGCAAGTTCTTATTCCAGAAGCTGGAGTCTTAGGGTTTATCAAACACTGGATTGTTGGGACCTTGGATCTCTTAGAATCAGCCAGAGTCACGATAATTAAAAGTCTTTATTCTTGGTCTTCTGGGGTCCTGGTCAGGGGATTAGATCTAGCAATCTCCACACCTCCTTCCTCTCTCTCCACTGGCAGGAGACTGAATCAATTTCCTCTTCCTACTCTACCCATTCATGTCACTTCCCCCTCTTTGTCCACACCCACCAATCGAGCCAGCACAGAATAGTTGGGGAGGGTCATCCTTCAAACATGTTAATAGAGAATTGTCCAATTGGCAAGTAGCCCACGTGTTCCATTATCCAAGTGCATTTGCTCAGTTCTAGCCCTTTACACTGGATTACTATAAATGTTGACTATTGTGTCTTGTGAACCTAATCTATTTCATTGACCAGCTATTATAATTCTCAGCCAGTACCAAATGGTTTTGATGACTGCTGCTTTATAATATAGTTTTAAGTCTGTTAAATTCCTTTTTTTAAAAAAATTAAAGTTTTTTATTTATAAAACATATAAATGGATAATTTTTCAACATTGACCCTTGCAAAGCCTTATATTCCAAATTTTCCCCTTTCCCTCCATCCCCTCCCCTAGATGTCAAGCTATCTAATATATGTTATACATGTTAAAATATGTTAAATCCAACATACATAAACACATTTATACAATTATCTTGCTGCATAAGAAACATCGGATCAAAAAGGAAAGAAAATGAGTAAGAAAACAAAATGCAAGTGAACAACAACAAAAAGAATGAGATTGCTATGTTGTGATCCACACTTAATTCCCACAGTTCTCTCTCTGGGTGTAGATGTCTCTCTTCATTATTGGACAGTCAGTCATCTCACTGTTGAAGAGAGCCATGTCCATCAGAATTGATCATTGTATAGTCTTGTTGTTGCTATGTATAATGATGTCCTGGTCCTGCTCATTTCATTTAGCATCAGTTCATGTAAGTCTCCCCAGGCCTCTCTGAAATCATCCTGTTGGTCATTTCTTACAGAACAATAATATTCCATAGCCTTCATATGCCATAATTTACCCAACCATTCTCCAATTGATGGGCATCCATTCAGTTTCCAGTTTCTTGCCACTAAAAAAAGGGCTGCCACAAACATTCTTGCACATACAGGTCCCTTTCCCTTCTTTAAAATCTCTTTGAGATATAAACCTAGTAGAAACCCTGCTGGATCAAAGAGTATGCACAGTTTGATAACTTTTTGAACATAGTTCCAAATTGCTTTCCAGGATGGTTGTTTCAGTTCATAACTCCACCAACAATGTATTAGTGTCCCAGTTTTCCCACATCCCCTCCAACATTCATCATTCTTTTCCTGTCATTTTAGCCAATTTGAGAGGTGTATAGTAGTACCTCAGAGTTGTGTTAATTTGCATTTCTCTGATAAACAGTGATTTTGAGCATTTTTTTCATATGATTAGAAATGGTTTTAATTTTTTCATCTGAAAATTGTCCATATCCTTTAACTATTTATCAATTGGAGAATGGCTTGAATTCTGCAGGCTAAATTCCAAGAAGTTTACTTGGCTTTAAAAGAGAGTATTTTTTTGGGGGAAATATAACTTTGGGGCTTAACATCATAACTTGGTTTTCTGAGTAGGTACAGTAACTGTGGAGTTAAATTAGTTTTATCCATGCAAATAACTTGGCTAAGAATTCAACTAGGGTGGGACTTAAAGTGTCTAAAAATCATGCTATCAGTGTTCCTCCTTGCTTGCTTCATGGAATAGCTTGGTTTCCAGATTGTTTATGGTAATTTAGACTCTCTGTCAATGTCCACTTAGTACCATGGATTTCATCATTTCCCACCTCAAACAAATGGGATCCATCTTTTGAGGTATGGAACAGGAGTCTTGTCTTCTGTGGAATGAGAGTCTTCCAGGAGTGAATCCTTATGGCATAAATACTTTCCTAAAATCTAAGTAAGTTTTATGTACATCATTCCTGCTCCCCTGCACTACCATATCTATTAGTTTAGTAATTCTGTCAAAAAAGGAAATAGCATCAGTTTGGCATGATATATCATTTCTTTTTCAGTCTTTCTGTATCTTCTCCCCCCCCAACCCCACCAGTGATTGTGCATGCTTTTTCTTTTCTTCCCACTGGAGGAAAAAAAAAAAAGAAAATCTTTATATCATATAAGCATATTCAGGCATTGCTTCTTAATTTGTGTTCTCTGATTATGTGAGAAACATTTCCCAATTCTTCCTCTCTTTTTCTCTCCTAATAAATCCTTTATCCCCACCTCTCTTTGCTTCATTTGACGTCATCAAATATAACAAAACTCTCTGTCTCATTTAAATTTTTCTGGTTTGAATTTTTTCCCCAAAATTTATTTAAAGAAACAGAATAAGAAAAACAGAAAAGAAATACAAAACAAAAGAGAACATTCTCATGTGCCCATCAGAGTATCGGGGAAAATTCAAAATATGTAACAAAAAATTCCAGTTCAAGAAAGTATATATATTAGTAGAATAAATTATATTCATGAGTGTTCATTTTTTCATTACTTCCTTGTAAATTATTCTTTTGTTCTTTGTACCCCTTTTTAATTTTATTCTTTTTTTCCCCTTTTCATCCACACCCCCACCTTAAGCAGGTTATAGTTAAAAAAGGACACATTTTATATACATATGTAGATATATACATATACATACATACTCACACACATACCCCAACACACAGACACATATGTCTTTTCTTTCCTTGTTGACTCTTTGCTTTAATTCTGCTTCTAACTTTCCTTGCTATTACTTAACCTACCCCCACCCATGGATCTCTCCCTTGTTTTTTTTCCTCACCCTTTGCTTCCCCTGCTTTTTTCTTTTCTGATGTGAGTAGGTCTTCAGAACTACAAGCCCTCCCCCCTCCTCCCATGCTTCTGTGTTTATTCTTCTTCTGCACCTCATTTGTATAAGAAAATTACTATTTTTACCTTAACTCTGCCCCAATCTTTCTTTTGAGCTGTCATATTGTTGATGTCAATCGTAAACATGTTACACTTTTCCCATGTAAAACAACTTCTTCATGTTGAGTTCCTTGAAACTGATCTTTCATATTGACTCTTATAAATTAAAATTTCTGTTGTTTCTATTAAGTTCAGGTTTGGTTGATAGGAAGTCCTGAAATTCTGCAAGTTCATTGAATGTCCATTGTTTCTCGTTCAATATTATACATAATTTTGCTGAATTTGATATTTGACCACCAGCCTAGCTTTTCAAATTGTTGATAAATATGATTCTAGGACTTGTGGTCCTTTATTGTGGCTATTAACAAGTTCTGTGAAATTGTAATTGTAGCTCCAGCATATTTGAATTGTTTTTTTCTTGTTTCTTGCAAAATTTTATTTTGAGATTTTGAAATATATTATTGAAAGGTTGTTTTTGTCAAGGCTTGTCATGGATTTTCAAATTCTCCTTGATCTTTTTTCCAAGTCAATTGTTTTTGTTATGAATTATATTTTCTTCTTTTTTAAAAGTCTTTTTTCTTTATTTCAATATTTCTTGTTATTTCCTAGAATCACTAATTTCTATCTGGTTCATTCTAATTTTTAGAGGATCTATTACTTGGTTGTTAGGTTTTGTACCTTTGTACCTCTCATGTTAAGTTGTGAACTCCCTAATTTCTTATAACTCTAGTTTCTTTCCTTTCTCACTTTCATTTCAATTAAACCGTTAAATAATTTTTTCTATGAATTCTGAGTGAGCATACTGTTTTTCTTTGAGACTTTCCTTGTAGACATTTTGAAATTATTCTCTTTTTCTCTAGGCTTGTGTCTTGGGCATCTCTGGCATCATAATAGTCCCCTTTCCCTCCCTCAAAACTTGGGGAGTCAGCCTTTGCTATGCATGAATAGAAAGACTGAATTTCTTAGTGGTATGGTCCCGACAGAGAAGTAAAGTTTCTAGTAGAGAAATCCTGACAGAGAGATATAAAGTCTCATTAGGGAAAGAGGTGAGGATAAAGAGAGGGTAACACTGAAAGAGAATATCATTCCAGCGGGCAGAGGTTTCCTTGGCATGGCACAGCATAGCATGGCATAGCATGACATGGCATGGCATGTTAGGTCTTCTGTGAGGAGAGGATTTAAAATTGGCTCTTTTTATAATAGAAGTTTTAGCTGCAAGCTGAGGCCTGCCCTGATGAGAGCTGGTGGGTGGAGTTTGAGCTGGAATTGAATAGAAAATTTTAGAATTGAATGGGTGTTTCTCAAACTCCAGACTCAGCTAGCCCCACCTAGATAATAGAATGAAGCTGTTTATCATATTTCCCTCAGGCAGGGACCTACAGAGGCAGGATTCAAAGAGAATCTCTTCTTCAAGGAGTTTTAGAGAGTTTCAGGGTCCCTTCATCACTTTCTTTCAACCTAAGGCTCTTTCTTTGCCCCTGTCAATACTGTCCCCCATCCCCCTTGAATCAGATAAAATTGAAGTCTTATTTTATTTTGCCACTGATTTGGACTGAGTTGAAACTCCTTTAACCCAGAGGACCATCTTTTTGCCTCAGGTCTGGTCTGAGATCTCTGTGTCTGGGTGTGTGGTATGGCAAATCCAATTGAAAAATACTCAGATATCTCAAATGAAGAATACAAGTGTTTATCACAGAGACTGGAGGTCCATTTCCACAGAGGTTGAAGGGGATTATATAGTCACAAGCACAAAAATGCATGACACCCCCCTTTCCCGTGTAGGTCAATTCTCACTTTCCTGCTTAGTGGCACAAATTTGCCAAATTCTAGTCAGGCCCCTATGGTCAGTTTTACTGTTTGCAGGTGTGTTTTCTTAAGTTTATGGATTTATGGTGGTCAGTTTCACAAGGTTTACAACTATTTACCAGTATGAGCATCCTATTTCATTTTCCCAAACCTCTCAGATAATACTGAATTCAAGTTATAGGTTCAATTTACGTTAGTTAATAATGTTATAAGAAACCGTATAATCCCCCACAATAAGGAGGCTTATTCAGAGGTAAGTAAATCATTAAGCTAGAATAACCAAGGAGACTCAGTTTACCTCAGGGTTCCTCAATCAACAAATAGAGATTAGCCAGTTTATAGACCTCTCAGAATATCTCCACACCATTAAATAGTTAGATTCTTCTATAAGCAGTTAAGTAAAGGTCCAGGAGATCACCTCAGATATTTCTACTACAAGAGTAAGCCTTTTGTTCTCCTTCCCAGAGCCTTAATGATTAATAGATCTTTGAAATTGGGTCTGGAATTATCAAGTGACTATTCTGAGAAGTCTTCATTTTCCCGTTGCACTCATGGGGTTCAAATTCGTAAGACAATGAGACCTTTTTCTTCAAACAACTAGACTAAGAACTGCACTCACCTTTTCTTTTGAGTTGCTGGAGCCACATTGAAGTTCTGCACTTTGCCCAGGGAAGAGGAATCCAAATCAGAGCTGCTATGCCAAAGGCATGTGTCTTGTATTGTGTGTTTGTGTGGGGGGAGGGTGGATGTGGGAAAAGCTGAGCTGACTGCCCTTCTTCTCTGCTATTTTGGCTTGATCTCTGGCATGACCAGATAAAGTCATGCTTGTTTTTTATCCCTGCTTCCTTTTCTAGATGTTCATAATGTATCTCTTTAATAAACACGTTCTAGCATTTTCCCAAACTAAGATAAATAATTTGTTGATTTTTATGCTCTGACATTGTGTTAATTATGCTCAAGAGACACAAATATAGGAATTTAAGTTGTTTACTATTCTGTAGATTGCATAAACTCTTCTCTTCCCTTTTTTGAAAATCAGAACATTTGCCCTTCTTTAGGTCTATTAGTCTTCTTGTATTCCATCTTTCAAATATCAGTTATCTGGACAGCAGCTAAAATTCTTCCCAGAAAACTTTTAATTATTTCTTAACTTGTCTTAATAATAATTTCATCTTTCAGAAGATGAAAGAAATGTTGAAGGGGCAGATGGTTTCAGGATTGGGCATCATATTTTAGGATAGACATTGATAATAAGGAAATTAGTTACAATAATTAAGAGCTTCAAAATCATGACATATGTAGATCATAAATGGGGATGGTTAGCCTATGGACACGAAGTATGGATGAAAAAAAGTCTACAAATTCTTAAAGACCTTAAGATTTGTTTTGCTTGACCCTATAGGATGGAGCTAGATGCAATGATGGAAGCTACATAGAGAAAAATTTAGGGTTGACCTAAGGAAAAACTTTCCAACAATTAAAACTACTTGAAAATAGGCTGCTTCAGAGGGCCAGGATTTTAAGGTCATAAGAGTTAGAATATAAGAGAGCAAAGAAGCCATCAAGGCCAGCTCCTTCATTTTACATTTGAGAAAACTGAAATATAGAGAAATTGTGATTGCTCCAGGTCACACAGGTAAAGTATAGGAGGTAGGGATTTGAACACAGGTCTTTCTGACATCAAGTCCAGTGTCCCATTTACTGTGCCAAACTGCCTTTGCAGAGAGAGCTCTTCAATGAAAGGTGGAATAACCACTTGTTGGATTTTTATAGAGGGGATTTTTCAGATATGAATTACACTAGATGGCCTTTGATTTCCCAACTATCAGGCAGTCATTTCAAACAATAAATCAGAATAAATATATTTGAAAGCCAGAGGTCAAAAGACTACTTTTCTGTTGAACTTAGAGGAGTCCCTACCTAACTCAGGCAGGCTTCACTATGATTGGAAACAATATTAAGTCTTAACTTCTTTATTTTTTAGCATTTCCTCTCTCCCTCTCCCTCTTCCTTCCTTCTGTCTCTTTTAATGTAAATTATTCCTATTCCTTTCCTCTTTCTTAGTAGAATCTATTTTCTCTTCAAAGGAGTTTTTCTCTTAAATGTTTTTCCCCCCTGCATCTGTAATTAATATCAGGTTTGTATATAATATGTTTATTAGCAATAATACTAATTTTTTAAAAATTAATTTTATAATTATACATTTTTGACAGTATATATGCATGAATAATTTTTTAATAACGTTATCCCTTATATTCATTTTTCCAAATTTTCCCCTCCCTCCCTCTACTCCCTCCCCTAGGTGACAGGCAATCTCATACATTTTACATGTGTTACAGTATAACCTAGATATAATATATGTGTGTAAATCCAATTTTCTTGTTGCACTTTTAAGTATTGGATTCCGAAGGTATAAGTAACCTGGGTAGATAGACAGTAGTGCTAATATTTTACATTCAATTAATTCCCAGTGTTCATTCTCTGGGTGTAGTTGTTTCTGTCCATCATTGATCAGCTGGAAGTGAGTTGGATCTTCTCTATGTTGAAGATATCCACTTCTATCAGAATACATCTTCATACAGTATTGTTGTTGAAGTGTATAATGATCTTCTGGTTCTGCTCATTTCACTCAGCATCAGTTCATGCAAGTCTCTCCAAGCCTTTCTGAATTCATCCTGCTGGTCATTTCTTACAGAGCAATAATATTCCATAGCCTTCATATGCCATAATTTACCCAACCATTCTCCAATTGATGGACATCCATTCATCTTCCAGTTTCTAGCCACTACGAAAAGAGCTTAGCAATAATACTAATTAACATTTATAATCTAATTTCATTTGGTGCATTATTAAATTTATAATAACTATCATAATACATTCCAGTATATTAACATAATAAAATGTGGTCTATAGATATATATTATAAACTGTGGTTTACAATTTTAAAATGTTTTCATACCCATTATCCCATTTAATCTTTACAATCTTCTATGATAATAGTAAGAGTTTGAGAAAATGGGGTTTGAGAGTAAAATGATTTGCGCAAGGTCATATTGTTAGTACTGAGTGGTGGAACTGAAGTTTCTTGGTTGTTTTACTTGTGAAAGGAGTCTTGTACTCCCTTCATAATACATGCTGCTATCTTCTCAAAAAGATGCCATATCAGATGTAGGGAAAAAATGTGTGGATATAGATCCTCAGGGGCTTGAAGGACTAGATTGAGATTGGTTTTTGTGTTTTTTGTTTTTGTTTTTTCTGAGGGGTGGGGTGGAGTATTATATATTTTCATAAAAATATGCGTGCATTTTATTTGACTTTGTTTTTCATTAAATGTAAGCCAGAGAGCTACTTCAGAAACAGCTGCTGACCCTCATGTTGGTTGACAAGAGTCTAAAGAGTCAACTATAATTACTCTATTTCCTATCTTTCACTTATGCATCTGATCAAACAATAGGCTGCTGTGGAAACAGTTGTTCTGTCCTGTACAACATTCTGTCTAAACCGAGGAGGATATGAATTATACATAGTAACAATTGGACACTTCTGAATCATCCTATTTATTTACAAATACTCTCCTTTGGGAAATCTGGAAGATTGAGAGAGGTGTAGAATTAGTGGAATATTTTTCAAGAGTTCTCGAAGGTCTTAAAATAAACTTTAAAAACTGGTTCTTTGAGCCCAGTTCTAAAAGCAGATAAATTCCAAATCTGCTATATACAGTAAGGCTTTCCTCCTGTCCTCTGATCTCTTTCCATTTTCTCTCCCAATTTAACATCCCCCTTTCATGGTATTGCCTTTCTAAAAAGTTAATTCAGGTTTCCTTAGTAGCTTCTGGTATGAGAATCAGCAGGGTTTCTGGACCTAATTTAGTTGATTTTTTTCTCTCTTTCTTTTTATTGCTCCTTCTTAGCCCCCATTTCTCCAGAAATGTCTCTGTCTTTCAATTATGATATTCAGGATGAGCTAGAATGGCAAGTAGCTAAAGGAACTTGTCTAGGACAGTGGTGATTTAGAACTGTTTTTGGCCTATACATTTAGATTAGAAATTTTTTCAAAGCTATAACCATGAGTTCATGAGCCAGTGTTTTTTTTGTTGTTGTTTGTTTGTTTTTTTTGTTTTTTTTTTTGTTTTTGTTTTTGTTTGGTTTGGTTTAGTTTTTTTGGCCCAGAGAGTTGAGTATTTATCTTCATAGCACAGCCAATGATTCTTAATTTTTCCATTATCTACGAGGAGATGGAGTTATGTGAGAGAAAGTGGGCCTGAAAGAAGGGAACTTTAGTTATGGGACTCTGGGGATGGCTGCTAGGGCTGAGTGAGGAAACAGAGAACTGTCTGCATATACCACAGGTCAGCAAAAGACTGACTGTTGGTTACTAGTTAGGACTGACATGAAGAGGGAATGCAAAGGGTCTGGTCTAGCTCCTCTGAAGGGCTCAGAATAAGTCCTTGTCAGGATAAGCAAAAGTCCTTGCCCCACTGTGGGCACCAATATGTAAAGTTCTGTTGTCTCCAGAAACTGCTGATTGATCTCTGGGAGATCTGCTGTCTCAACTCAATCTCTTGGCCAGATTGTTCTTCCTGTAGAGAGCCCATTGCTCTCTGGCCTAGAGTAGAGACTTCTTCCTCCAGAGAGCCGCCCCTACTCTGGCCTAGACAAGACTCTATTTTTATCCTCCCAGAGAATGGGCGTGGAATAACTCAGGGGCTTCTGGGAAAAAATACTTCGACTTGCTCCTCCTAAATATGTAAGCTCCTCCCCAGGAGTTCACAGGGGTAAAACTCCCCTAAATGCCGGAAGTAGAGAATTGTTAAGTATGGACTTAGTACTTAGTAAGAACCTAATATCTCATTATTTCATTAGCACTTAGAACCTAACAAGGTAAGACTTCCATGTTGGTACACTGATCTATCATAGTTGCAGATCTGTATTCTTTTCTCGGTGATCTGAATGTGCTTTTCTCTTCAACTCTTCCCCACTCTCTGTCTTTAATACACATATTATATCCTTTGATTTAACAGGGGCAGCAAAGAGAGGACTATTTGCCATGATTATATCTGGAATGAAACTTTGTGAAGCTATAACATAAGAGTGTTAACAAAAGTTGAAATGCAGATTTAAAATATCAGAGCTTAAAATTTCCCAAAAACTTTTGAGACACCTTGGAAAGTACTTCTAAGCACAACACTGTCCATGGTAGTCTCCTTGTGATTCCCTCTGAAAAAGATGATCTTCCAAATACATTTTAGAAACATTGTGGGACTCTGAAAAACTGATCATCAGTACTAAGCAATGAAAACTCATTTGGAGACATAATATTTTAATAAGCAGCTCAAAAATCTTAACCCACTGATACATAATAACTAGAATTGTAGTTATTTCTGGTCTTTGTAGGATCCTTGTCATCCCTTTTTTTTTGTTTTGTTTTCTCCTGATCGCTTTCTAGATTTCTTTCTCCATGGTCTTGGATCCTTGATTCATGGGATGAAATTCTGGCTATTTGGAGACAACAGAAAGCCAGGCCAGTGGAGTGAGTACAAAGTGTCTATGTGGTTCATCTGGTGCTGCCAAAACGAGGAGAAAGACAGACCCAGCTGAAGCAAAAGTAAGAGTTTTCACTTTTAGGTCTATTTGCTTCCCATAGGATTATCAAGGACTTGACTAGACCATGGTACCAGGTCAGGGTTGGGGTTCAGCATAAAAAGAATTAATGACTATTCTGTCGAATTAAAGAGATTTTCCAATTTTCCTGGCCTAGAAAAAGTGTGAAGTAAGTTTTTTTAATGACTAGTCTGAAATACATAGGCTGGCTGTTTTTTAATTCTCCAACGTAATTGGGAAGACAAAAACAAGTAATTGTTGAACAATTAAATAACCCATTTGTTCTTCCTTGGCAAAAGAAAATTGTTGAAAATTGAAGAGGGAACCCCCAAAGGAATACAGAGCCTCAGATGAAGGATGAAATGAGGAAAAAAGCACAGCAAAAAGAGAAGTGAAAGGTACCAGAAATTTAGATGAGTGCTTGGCATTTTTATACTTAACCATATTGTTGAGTTCCAGGTCTCCTTTTACTACTTCAACAAGTCTTGGGCCCCCAAGCTGGTTCTGCTGACTTGGCAAAAATTAGTCAAAGTTATTATAAGGTCCCCTATTAACTTAAGCTCCATCACTTTTTACAAAATACATTGTTTAGAGCATTATGAAGTATAATAAAATTGAAGCTGCATTTGTTAGAGTGCAGACAGCCTTTAAAAAAAAATCTGTAATAAATATATCTTGTTGCTTAATTCATAGCATTTAGTAATTTGAAGGAACTCTTCTTTCATTGACTTACAATTTAACATTCCTTTTCTTCTCAAGGTATTTGAGGAAAGGTACTTGCAGCCAAACCTTCTGGCCATTTTTCTAGTGGTTTCCAGGAAATTGGAAGGTTTTTATTGTTGCTGTTCAGACATGTCTGGCTCTTCATGACCCCATTTAGGGTTTTCCTGGCAAAATTAGTGGAATGGTTATCATTTCCTTTTCCAACTCATTTGACAGATAAGGAAATTGAAATAACCGGGGTTAAGTGACTTGCCCAGGGTCACATAGCTAGTAAGTTTCTGAGGCCAGATTTGAACTCAGAGAAATGTTTTCCTGATTTCAGGTATGGCATTTTATCTTGAGAACCACCAAACTACCCAATGGGATTGACGCAGGGTGTAAGGATGATGCAGAAACTAAGACACACAGCAGGTTAGCAAGTTGTACAAGTTATTATATCTCTGAGATCAGAACTCTGATCCAGTCAAGCTGTGAGCAGATATTTCATTCTTCTGTAATGGTGATGATATAGAAGAAAAAGAGGGAACCAAATTAGAGGGAGCAAGGAAAGAGAAGTGCCTTTTGTAATTTTCAAGGCAGTTAAACACAAACAGGTAACTATTTAGATATAAGCAAGTTGTGGGGTATTTTGTAGAGGGGTGTGTGTGTGTGTGTGTGTGTGTGTGTTTGTGTGTGTGTGTGTGTGTGTATTTGAAGAACATGCAAATGGTGACTCCTAGGTGTTTTCTCTTTATACCTGATGATTAAAAGAGTAAGATGTTGGTCTAGTCTCTAATGAATATTCTCTACTGAATATTTATTGTCATCTTTGAATAAAACCATAGAGGGCTCATTGGACCATAAGAGGGAAGAGCTAGCTTCATTAGTCAATGATGGAGTCTAAGTAGGCTGTGGGCTTGTGCTCTGTGGCTGTCCTTTTTTTGTCCTGTGGTGGTTCCTGGAGTGGATACTTCCAACTTCCACATTGTTCTCTGTGTGATATAGAGTCTTCCTTATACTGGGAATATCTGTGTTCATACTCTGTCTCTGTTACCTCTGAGGCTGACTGACTGGATAATTTATAGAGTATCTTTGAGTCTGAGTTTCGTCATCCTACAAGTGGAGATAACAATATCTGTAATACTTACCTTACAAAGATTTTAATCGTTCCAAATGAAATATTTTATCTAAAGCCCTTAGCCAACTTCACAGTGCTAAATAAATGTCATTTGTTCTTGTTGGTGATGTTTTTGTATCCTCTATTTTGCATAGAGGTCCTAACTCTCTGAAACCTTTACCATTTGGTATTGGAAACAGTTTGTTCTGTTGCTACTTTTCCTATGGTTAATTGTAACTCAGTAATGAAGTATGGCAGAATATTATTTTTACAGTAGTGTTTAGTATCTGATAGCTATTAGCCAAAAGGTACAAGTCCCTAGTGAGGTACTGTAAATACATTTTATCTGTTCTATTACCTGCTGTTTTGTGAATATGTCCCTAAAGCATTCTAATCTTGTTTTTTGTACTTGTCTCGGAGAGAGGGATTGTTCTGATTTGCAACTTTGGGGGATAATTATCACATTCATTAATTTCTGTTCTTTCCTTCCCCTCCATTTATTACTGCTTCCTTGAGAAAATCTTTCCCTAAATCTACGTTAGTAGGAGATAAGTCACTTGATTAAAAGGAATTGTTTTATCTCTCTCTCAGGACTATAACTAGAGAGACAAGTTCTCCTGGGTCTTGACTGATGATATGCAGTTGCAGCTGCTGTTAGAGCTTTAACTAGGGCAGGTCAGCTAGGGCTTTATGCAAGGGCAGTGAAAGAACTGCAGTTCTTTAGCAGTGCATGTGTGTATGTATGTATGTGTGTGTATACACACAATTGTATGAATATGTGTATGAAATCCTAATCCTTCCCTTCATCCAATTTAGCAAGAATCATTGATTAAAATAGGAAGGTACCATATAGAAGGTAGGTCAAAGACTTTCCCTGTCCCGAATCAAATCTATACCAGGATGTCTGTTTTCACACCATTGTTTTGCTCTGTTCTCCCTGAATGAGTGGTCATTTATAGTTCTGGTTGCTCCTCCAAGAAGAGATAATCAATCAGCTAGTATTTATTATGCACTGTGCTGAGCTCTGGGGATAAAAATACAAAGAATGAAATAATCCCTACTTGCAATTCTAATGAGATAGATAGCATATAAAAATAAATAAATAGCTTAATAAACAACAATTATACATACAAAGTAGTTAAATATAATGTAGCTTGGGAGTCAGGCATTACAATTGGAGGAAAGGGGGAAGAACAAACTTTTATTAAGGGTCTACTGTATGTCAGAGTCTAGATTGCTAACTGGAAAGGCTTCATACAGAGGATAGTGTCTCAGCTACATCTTAAAGGAGAGAGGAATTTTGAAGTAGAGGTAAGGAGGAAGTGCTTTCCAGGATTGAAGATGGGCAGTATAGAAGCACAAGATGGGAGATGGAGCATTATATGTGAGGGAGAGGGAAGGCCCATTTGTTTGGATTGCAGAGAGTGGGAGGAGAAGTCATGTTCAGGAGACCAGAAAAAAACAGAATGGGACCAGGTTATGTGGAGCTTTAAAAATTAAATAGAAAGCTGTTGAATTATATAAGCCACAAGATAGTGGACTAGACATTTTCCTGATGCCCACAACCTCTCAAACTTTATCAAAACAAATTACATGCCAAAGATAAAAGAAATTATGTGCAAAAGATAAAACAGCTCAAGTTTTCTCCATGGTCTAGGACAAAGCTTTTAATTTTTATTTATTTATTTATTTTGCTGAGGCGATTGGTATTAAGTGACTTGCCCAGGGTCACACAGCTAGGAAGTATAAAGTGTCTGAGGTCATATTTGAATTCAGGTCCTCTTGACTTCAGGGCTGGTGCTCTATCCATTGTACCACTTACCTGCCCCTAGTACAAAGCTTTTTAAACTGTGGTTGTAACTATATATAGGGTTGTATAACGAAATGTCGGGATTGCAAAATTATGAGTTATTCATCAGTAAATATTTGGTTTCTACACTTATTTTATACACACACACACACACACACACACACACACACACATATATATATATATACATACACACACATATATACATACATATATACTTAGGGTCACATAAATATTTCTTGGACAAAAAGGAGTTAGAAGTAGAAAAAGTTTAAGAAGCCCTGGTCTAGGACATCTAGAAAAAAAGAAAAAAAAAGTTAAAAACAAAACAAAACAAAATTTCAGTAACTGATGCTCACTGATCTTTAGTTCACTTACCATTCCTTCTCCATTTTTCTTGATTGTAGCAGCAAGGCTGCACTTTGAAGAGTCAAGGACATGACTCTGGCTTATCGTAAAATCTACTCCTACACTCTGGTCCACTCTCCCTCTTTCTGATGCTGTGGAGAAGTTGACTGTGGGTTACAGAAGTTGGCTTGGGTCTGGTTAGCCAGTTTGACCACAGTCCTTCAGAGCAAAACACTGGAAGCACTGGTATTGCTAAGCTCTGAATTGCTAGTACTGGGGAAAACATGTTCTAGACAGGTAGTGTCAGGCCAGAAAACTAGGAACAGAAGAAGTGAAATAGGTCACCAAGTCACCAGGACAGGTCATTCTGCTTGGAGGAAGCTATCATACCTGAGGAAAAGAGCACAGCTTCTAATTGGGGCTGTTACTGACTATTCAAAAGTCAGTTTGGATAGAGATCTAGGCTGTTGAATCATGAATTATCCGGTATGGGAGGAGGCTGAGATGCTTTGAGATCTAGCTTCCAAGGAAACTATGATCAGTGGAGAGAGAACCAATAAGTGAGTGATAAGGAAAATAAGGATGTAGAAGAAAAGGGTGAGACATGGAAAGATTGCACCAAAAATATCAGGAAGAAAACTCAAAGACATTGAACCTAAACAGATAAATCTACAGAAGATATAGTAACAAGGAACGTGAATATGGCTTTTGGATTTAGTAAAAAAGTTCAGGAAGTTATGAATAAGTATATAGGAAAAATGATCCAGTACTTAATGAAATGGGAGAACATGGAACCACAACATGCTATT
The DNA here is from genome assembly GCF_048593235.1 of Sminthopsis crassicaudata. Classification (NCBI taxonomy): domain Eukaryota; kingdom Metazoa; phylum Chordata; class Mammalia; order Dasyuromorphia; family Dasyuridae; genus Sminthopsis; species Sminthopsis crassicaudata. Next base: position 387,280,374 of record NC_133618.1, on the reverse strand, counting down.
CATGATTGATCTAAAAAAGAAATGAGAGTTATGAAAGTAGAATTTCTAGCCTACACAGCAAAAATCAGTAGCAGGATAGAAAAATTTGAATCTGCCATTGGAAGCCTTCCCAAAAAAACAAAAGGGAGAACAATAGATTGCAAATATGCAGAAATAAAAGACAACTTAGAAGAAGAGAAGCAAAAAGCAATAACATTAAAAGAAAATGTGATCATTATACAAGCAAAACATGATGAACTCAAAGATAAGGATGTGTAGAGACAGCCTAAGGATCATAGGTCTCCCATGTAAAGTCTAGACTAGCTCCTATGACCTCAGGAACAGCCATGTAAATCTTTCCAGGCTTTCCTGCAATCAACATACTTCTTGTTTCTTACAGAATAGTACTATTCTATTACATTCATATATCACAACTTATTCAACCACTCTTAATTTATGTCATTCCCTCAATTTTCAATTTCTTGCCACCACAAAAAGAGCTGGTTACAAACATTTTTGCACATGTTGGTCCTTTTGCCTTTTTTATATTCTCTTTGGGATATATACCCAGTAGTAACACTGCTGAATTAAAGAATATGCACACTTTAATAGCTCTTTGGGTATGGTTCCAAATTGGTTTCCACAATGTTTGGATCTGTTCACAACTCCAGCAGTACATTAGTGATGCAGTGTTCCCATATCCCCTATATAATGTCCTGGCGTCTCTCAATTATAATCCTTCTCTGTGAGCAGGTTTCTTGGGAGTCTTCTGGAGCCTCTAGCCAGAGTGAAGGTAGAATTTTGAATTCTCTTCTTCCTGAATCCTGGTTCTAAATCTCTAAATCCAGATTGCTTCCTTCACGACTGCCCTCCTCTTTTATCCTCCCAGAGAATGGGCTTGGGGGTACCCCAGGGGCTTGTGGGAACTACTTACAACAAATGAACTTGCTCCTTTTGAAGATGTGAACTAAAGGTGTGAACCCTGAGCTAGAGAATTGTTAAGTACTGACTTAGCACCTAGTAAAAACCTAATACCCTCCAACATTTATCATTTTCTTTTTCTGTCATCTTAGCCAGTATGATAGATGGGAGGTGGTTACTAGAGTTATTTAAATTTGTATTTCTCTTAATAGTGATTTAGAGCATTTTTTCATATGACTATAGATAGCTTTAATTTCTTAACCTGAAAATTTCTGTTCATATCCTTTGACCATTTATCAGTTGGGGAATGACTTGTATTCTTAAAAATTTGAGTCAATTCTTTGTATATTTTAGAAATGAGACCTTTGTCAGAAACACTGACTGTAAAAATTGTTTCCCAGCTTTTTGCTTCCCTTCTAATCTTGGTTGCATTTGTTTTGTTTTAATAAAACCTTTTAAACTTAATCAAAATTATCCAATTTGCATTTCATAATATTCTCTTTCTCTTGTTTGGCCATAAGTTCCTCTCTTCTCCAAATATCTGACAGATAAACTATCCCTTGCTCTTTCCTAATTTGCTTATAATAGTACCCTTTATATCTAAGTCATAAACCAATTCAATCTTATCTTGGTATGGAGTATGAGATGTTGGAGACTAGTTAATTATGTAGGTCATGTATCAGAGATTGAAGGAATAGAGTAAACAGAGAAGATAGATAAAGAGTACGAGAAATTCTTTTGGGAAAAAGGTTAAAAAATGAAATTTAAAAATGTAAGGAACAGGACTAGCTAAAGGGAAAGAGAGGAGGGGGAGAATATCAAATGAGAAGAGGGGAAGGTTAAGTTGAGGGGAAAAGAGTCTGTGGGAACAGGGCCACCTTAAAAAAAAACCCAAAGATTAACTGAAGGAATGTAAATGAATTGAAAACAAAATATATGCCCATCTACTGTTGAATGTCTAAACAAATTGTGATATAATTACTTTGTTGTAAAAGATGATATGGGATGAATACAGAGAAGCATGGAAGGATCTACATGAATCTATGCAGGGTAAAGTAAATGGAGCCAAGCAACAATACATACAATAGTTACATTACATCAATATAAATGTAAAGAACAACGTGCCCATAATTCAAAACCAGTTGTAATAATGAAGATCATGTGAGACTCAAATGAAGAGATAGAGAAGACATCCTCAACTCACCCCTTTGTGGGGGGTATATGGAGGTCCATAGGTATTACACGTGTTTTGTGTTTTCAGACTTTTTAATATTTATTGATCAGTTGTTCTGACTCTCCAGAAGGTTTCAGGCACAGAAACAGGGGATACTATGGTGATGGAAAAAACAAGATATCAATAAAAACTTATTTTAAAAAAATAATTTAAAATATTTAAGGCAATCAGAAGCTACTGAAATTCAGTTGGGGAGTAGCAAGGTCTGCTCTTAAATAAAATTACTTTGGCAGGAGTGTGTAGGATAGACTTTGGGCAGAGAGATTTTTAGGAGGATGTTGAAATAATCTAGGCAGGAAGTGAGCTTCATTTAAGTTGATCGGTATCTGAATGGAAAGAAGGGTTTAGATGAAAGAGTTGTTTTGTGGGTAAAAATGGTAAGATAACTAATCAAATATATGGGATAAGGTAAAGTGAGAGGTTGAGAATAGTGCTAAGATTACAAACCAAAGATACTGAAAGAATGGTCATTGATTTTGACAGAAATACAGAAGTTTAGAAGAGGGATGGTAAAAACAATAACTTATGTTTTGGACATGTTCAGTTTGAGATGTTTCCAGGACATCCCTTTTGAAATATACAATTAAGCAGTTGGCTACCTGGGACTAAAACTCAGGGTTTTTTTTGTTTTTTTTGTTTTGTCCAGTCAAGTCATTGTCTGGTCAAAAAAGTTAGACCTAATTATGATGATCAGGTTTGAGTCAGAGATTGTTCTCCTTAGCAGTAAACTGTATGCTTTTTGTGTGTTGGGTAGCATCAATTCAATAGTGGAATGTTACATGCTTTCTTGCCATAAAGTAAATGTTGATGTTGTAATGTTAGTATGGGATATTAAAGACATCTCTGGTATCCTTAGGAAATATCATTGGGAGAACATTCTGGATAGTAGGGTAGGCAAAGGATATAAATCATATTCCAGCCTTCATTTCCCTTAACTATACCCTTTAAAAAAAACCTTTTAAACTTTTTAAGCCCTTAATGTAGTAGTTGTGCTTCTTTCCAAATTTCAATATGAGATCTCAGCTTCAATTCTCCCCTGAAACTTGCGGCTTCCTCACCGTGAAACATCCCTTTATCATGCTATTGGTCTTCTTCCATTGAGGAGTTCTACTCAGGATTTTCATTTTGGGGAAGAACCCAAAGCAGATAATTTTAAGATAATTTTAAAATATATTCTTTCTGGATATTTAATCATCCTAGAAATGATGGACAAGAAGAAAAACAGTGATGAATCAGGTCAGACATGATGGTAGTAGATTGATGAGTAGACAAAGGGGGTATGTGTGTATGTTTTTGTGTGTGTGTGTGTGTGTGTGAGAGAGAGAGAGAGAGAGAGAGAGAGAGAGAGAGAGAGAGACAGACAGACAGACAGACAGACAGACAGACAGACACAGAGACAGACAAAGAGATACAGAGACTGAGAGAGAAGGGAAGGGAGAAAAAAGAAACTAGAAATTATGTGAATTTACTTTTATTTGGAAGGATAGAATAGTTTAAAGGAAACTGAATGGAAGAAGGGAGTTGGAAAGAATTTCTAGTTGTTCGTCAAAGAGAGAGAAAAGTAATTGTATATCTGGGTTTATAGAAGAGAGGTTTAAGGTATAGATAGAAGACTGTTTTTGCCTGAATCTTTTCTTGTGCCTGGATGACCTACCATAAATAGACCTTGTTTCCTTGAAGACTGGAATGTAGAGGAGTGTAGGAGAGAGCCTTGGTGGATGGAAGGTGGCATGATGTGTAGGAATTGAGAAGAAAAGCTATAAAACATTCCTCTGGACTTCACAGCCTTTCTTCTTTGTGGGAGAAAGCCTTTGGTGTTTCTTTTGAGACCCCAGAACTTACAAGAGACTTTGTAGAATTGAATAGAGACTAGCCTCCAGCTTCTACTTTTTACTCCTCATAACTGTTGAGGGCGGTAGCCCCTTGATATTCTTTGTTTGATCTCCAACTTCCTTTGGGACTTGGACTTTTGATACAAGATCTGGTCAAACTAGTTTGGGCTATCTGAGCTGCCCAGGGTTTTACAGCCCCCTATTCTAATCTACTCAGATAGACCAAATGGCATCAGGAAATTCCTTTTTGGGAAGAGACTTCTGTCTGTCCCTAAAAGATAACAAGAGAATCCTTATCTTATTTACATCACTCTCAGGCTGAATGATTGTGCTCTGGTATAAAAGAGAGAACTCAAAAATCTACTTTTTGCAAAATGGGCCTTGTACCATGCAACCATTTTGCCCACCGGCTCTCCGGTGTTTCCATTTTAATCAATAAAGACTATATTTCCATACAGCTTTAAGTAGCAAATTCCTTTGCTGCCGAACCCACCCTTGGTTACTTTGGGGAAGGAAGGAGAGAGAGAAAAGGAACTGACCCATCTCTGTTTAGACCACAGTTTACTCCTCATCATTTACTCCTCATCAATAACCCTTTCCCATTTAAAAAAAAAAAAATTCCTCATCTACTACTACTCCATCTCCTTTCCCCATTTCAGCAACAAATGGAAATTTTTTGTGATAATATGAGATCAATAGGAAAGCTTAGCCAAAAAATGAGTAAGAAATAAGGAACTCTTTCTTCTCTTCTTTGGGAAATTTTAAAAAGTATATAATTTCTAAGTTATATATATGTTAAAATATCCTTAGGGTTTCTTTTCCTTTTCTTTTAAAAGTCTTTCCATTAACCCAAATCCACTTGTGGAAAGATAATTCAGTTTGGTGGAAGTTTAAGCTCCATGTTAAGCTTTTTAATTTCCTTTTCCTCAGTGGTGTGTTGGAGAGCTAACAGATAAGTCTGAGCTCATCTGAATCCTGTTACTGACTGAATTATTTTTGTGAATCTCTGTGTTTTCTCCTTGTACCTGTTTGAAAGCCAAATTACATCAATCAATTTTTAATCAGGTAAATGAATGGTTTTTTTTCTTTTCAAAAAAGAAATCATAAGGTTCCCAAGGTCTGACTGGTTCCCCTTCCCCCACCCCCCCCAAAAAATCCTGTTCTCATTAGGCATAACTTTAGGCTTTTTTTTCTTTTTAAGCGGATTGATAAACTAGGGATAATGTTCCTTTTGAAATTAGGCTAAGCCAGAGAATTTGGAAGAATTTTTCCCCTCCCCCACCCTTTTTTTGTTTCCTGGTTTAAGAGATGGAGTTTGATAAGTTTCTTTGCCCTTCTGTCTTCACCTGAGGTATTAGAGAAAAATTAGAATCTTGTAAGAGGGAAATAAAGTTCATCTAAAGCTGTCAGCTGGGACAGACAACTATAGTGGCTGGAGAAGGTTTAAACAGGCCTTGATCCCTTCAGTATCTCAATTTCTGCTTTGGCATTTGTTTTGGAAAAAGAAAAGTCTTCAAGGACAATTGGCTAGTATTCTTCATATGATAAAACATATTTGCATATTTTTACTTGTTTAAATCTGTAAAGTTAAAACAAACCAACCAACCTGATTTCTCCCTGTGTTCTGTCATCCTTTCTTCTTCATTGTCCTCCAGTGTATTCTAATGGTCCTTCTTTAACCCCCTAATTGAGGTGTTTTAAGCCTAAGTCTTAGACTATAGAGGGCATTGATTTAGATATTTTTACTGATTTACAGCAAAATGAATGAGTTGTGATTTACCTTGTTGGAGAGGAATACCAATTATATCATCGGATTGCAAATACTTTGATGCATATAGCTCCACAGTATCCTTAGGCTTGGGAAACATAGCTTTAATCTTGTTTTCCATTTTTTCCCTTTAGGGAATGTGTATCTGACCTTCTAGGGATCACATTCCTGCTGTTCACCATATATCTGTCCTATTTTGGATGGGAAAAGAGAGGGAGTAGAAATGAAGATAGATGTTTGACACTTAAGCTCAACAGCTTTCCTTGGTTAATATTTATGGGGTGGGGGAAGTCATATTTTCCTTGCCTGTTACTTGATTATCATAATTATAAGTCTGGCTTTGAGCAGCCTGAGAATAAACATCTTTTCGGAGCTTACAGAGAGTTCCAACTCAGATTTTTAGCAGTATTTTTCCTTATATTGGGAGGAAAGTATGTTTAGCTAGGACAACTTTAAAGACTCAGTGACCTAAAGTAATTGGTATTTTGAGAACCATGGGCTGAGCATGTAAAGTAGAACATCATCTCTATTTCCTAATTTAGGGTGACACTGACCAGGTTTAGTCTCTTTCTGATAGTGGGCTTATCCTGACAAAGAGGGGTGAGAATTGGTAAGGGTCTGGGAGCTTATTAAGCTTATTAATATAATAAAATTTTTCTAGGGGTTTGTCATAGATAGGAAAGATGCCTGCCTTGTCTACATTTTGACATGGGGGAAGGAATAGGAGTAGTTTGAATGAATGCTTGCCTCTAGGAAAGATGTTCAGTACCTTTTGTTGGGGGAAGGAATAGAAGTAGGTGGAATGCCTGCCTCTGGGAAAGATGTTCAGTATCTTTTGTGAGCAGGATTTGGTATGGATTCTTTTCTGCTGCAGAGGACCATTCTGTGTACCTGTTGTTCCTTACTTTGTTGTAATTGCTTCTACTTTCTATTTTGTGGAGGGAACTTCACTTCTGCATCTATCAGACATTTCAAACTGTCCCAATGATATCTCATGTTTAAAATGTCTAAAAGAGACCTCATTTTTCTTTTTTTTGGGGGGTCCTTTGCAGATAAGTAGACCTTTCTATCCTACCTAGTTTAGGACCAAACTTCTTAAACTATGATTTATGGATGGCAGGGGTGGGGAAGCCTTTTTTTTTTTTTTTTTTTTTTTTTTTTTTGCCAAGGGCCATGTATATATTTATAACTCAGAGGGCCATACAAAATTGTCAATTTAAAGAACTCAAACAGTACAAAGTATTGTCACTTGCAGTTGTCTTCGCAGGGCCAGACCAAATGATTTTGCAGTCTGTATGAGGTCTGCAGTCTGCACAGTCCTTATTCTGCCTTATGAGGACTTGTAACTTGTAACTGGGGATCACAAAATTATGATTCTTATCTGTAAATGTTTGATTTGTCTTTCTATTTTATATAACTGTATACCTGGAGTCATGTAGAAATTTCTTGGGAGAAAAAGGGTTGAGAGAAAAAATAGAAAAAGTTTAAGTTAGAAGCCCTGTTCTAGTAGTTTCTAGGGGAAACGAATGAGGCTTTTGTCATCATCTTACTCCTCCTCTTGGAGAGTGGTTTTGTCTTTTTTCCATCTTTGCTGTATTATTCCCCTTACCTTGTCGCACCCCTTCCTGGTATATCCTTCTCCCTTTGTGCTACTATTATAAAACTGTAAACTTTTGTAATGACAGGGAACCCTTTGGGTTCCACATGTTATGTTCATATCTTTTGTAACAAACTTGGTTTTCATATCAGACTTGTGATATTGTGATTGTTGACATACCTTAGTTCATGTATTTATTACTTTACATTGCTAAAGTTATTTCAACAGCCTTCTAATTAGCCTCCCTTCCTCAAGTTTCTCCACATTGCAGTCCATTGTTCACATACCTACCAAAAGGAAATTTGCTTAAGTGTAGATTTGAACATGTTACTCTCCTGGTCTGTAGCTCTAGTAGTTCCTTTACCTATATTGATTTTTTTTTTTTTCTTTTTCTTTTTTCTGAGGCTAGGGTTAAATGACTTGCCCAGGGTCACACAGCTAGGAAGTGTTAAGTGCCTGAGAGCACATTTGAACTCGGGTCCTCCTGAATTCAAGGCTGTTGCTATCCACTGCTCCACCTAGCTGCCCCACCTATATTGATCGATAAAAATGTCAATTCCTTTATTCCCTTTTTTTTCCCCTTTTTTTTAAAATTAAAGCTTTTTATTTTCAAAATATATTTGTGGATAATTTTCAGCATTCACACTTACAAAATCTTGTGTTCTAATTTCCCCCCCTTCCCTCACCCCCTCCCTTAGATGACAGGTGATCCAATATATGTGCAATTTTTCTATACATATTTCTACAAATTTCATACTCTCACAAGAAGAAGCATATATCAAAAAAGGGGGAAAAATGAGAAAAAACAAAATGCATGCATTGTTTCCCTTTTAAGCAACTTGGACCCAATCTGTTTTTTTCCATCCTCATGGGAAAGGCTTTTTGCACAAAATGTAGGATTTGTGTTGAGTTTCAAAGGAACCCAGAAAACAGAGAAGGTAGAGCATTCTAGGCATGGGGGACAGCCATTGAAAAGACCCATGTCTTTTCAGTCAGAAGATAGTATATAGTTTTAGAGACTCAACAAGAAAGTCAGTGCCAGGGGCAGCTAGAGGTGCAGTAGATAGAGCATCAGCCCCTGAAGTCAGGAAGACCTGAGTTCAAATGTGATCTCAGACATTTAACACTTCCTAACTGTGTGACCCTGGGCAGGTCACTGAATCCCAATTGCCTCAGCAAAAAAAGAAAGAAAGAAAATCAGTACCATTGGATCTGAAAAGAAGTAAAATTAAAGATTGTTGGAGAATTCCTCAACTTAAAGGTTCTAAGGCCCTACTTGGGAGTAATTTCTGTTACTTTGGTCCATTTGACAGGAAGTTGAAAAATGAGGAGGCAAGATAAAATGTTTACTTAGCAGTAGCTGATGTACATTTGTCAGGTAAATAGCAAAGTCTTGGAACAAAGGAAGACAGAGACAGACAGATAGACACATTACCCTCCCTGCAACACACACACGCACACACACTATTTTACATAGACTTATGGTACATTGCAAGGCAAAAAAAAGGAAAGTTTAGCCTATCAGGTGAGGCTACTTGGTCATTTTCTTTTTGTATAGTTTTGTATAGGCCTCCTTCCTCTTTGAGTTTGATTCCACTGTCTAGTAATAGGATAGATGAAAAGAAAGGAAGATTTTTTTGGGGGAAATATGAGTTCTGTTTTATACATGTTTAGTTTGAGATGTCTTTGTTTGAGACATTAGTTTGAGATATCAATAGGGAGTTGGTCATGCAAAATTGGAATTCAGAAGAAAAGGTAGGAGTGAATAAATAATTAGTGAACTATTTGCTTAGAGGTGACAAAAAATGAGTTCTTCCTTTTATTAAAGACAGTTAAAAAAAAAAAAAACTCATGCAGTAATTCCCCTTTCTACCTTTCCAATCTTTTTTATATATTCTTATATGGAATCATATTTTAAAAAAATCTCTTCTTTGGTTTCTCTTGAATTGTGTTTTTTTTTTTTTTTCTCTATAGTTAATGTTTTTTCCATTTTTTTTTTTAATCTTTCTCTAGACTTCTAGAAAAAGCCCCTTAGATTCCCAACAGGAAGAAATAGGTGAATGGATTAAGACCATCAGTATTTTTAAGAGCAATATCCTTCCTCTTTCTCCTAAAAGAATTTACTTCTTGGGGCTCTGCTTCTTTTTTTTTTTTTTTTTAATTTTTTTTTATTATATATATATATTTTTTTTATAATATTATCCCTTGTATTCATTTTTCCAAATTACCCCCCTCCCTCTATTCCCTCCCCCCGATGACAGGCAATCCCATACATTTTACATGTGTTACAATATAGTCTAGGTACAATACATGTGTGTGAATATCATTTTCTTGTTACACAATAAACATTAGAATCCGAAGGTACATGCAACCTGGGCAGACAGATATTAGTGCTAACAATTTACATTCACTTCCCAGTGTTTCTTCTCAGGGTGTAGCTACCTCTGTCCATCATTGATCAACTGGAAGTGAGTTGGATCTTCTTTATGTTGAAGATTTCCACTTCCATCAGAATACATCCTCATACATTATTGTTGTTGAAGTGTACAGTGATCTTCTGGTTCTGCTCATTTCACTCAGCATCAGTTGATTTAAGTCTCTCCAGGCCTCTCTGTATTCCTCCTGCTGGTCATTTCTTACAGAGCAATAATATTCCATAACCTTCATATACCACAATTTACCCAACCATTCTCCAACTGATGGACATCCATTCATCTTCCAGTTTCTAGCTACAACAAAAAGAGCTGCCACAAACATTTTGGCACATATATGACTCTTTCCGCTCTTTAGTATTTCTTTGGGATATAATCCCAATAGTAGCGCTGCTGGGTCAAAGGGTATGCACAGTTTGATAACTTTTTGGGCATAATTCCAGATTGCTCTCCAGAATGGCTGGATTCTTTCGCAACTCCAACAGCAATGTATTAGTGTCCCAATTTCCCCACATCCCCTCCAACATTTATCATTATTTGTTCCTGTCATCTTAGCCAATCTGACAGGTGTGTAGTGGTATCTCAGAGTGGTCTTAATTTGCATTTCTCTGATCAGTAGTGATTTGGAACACTCTTTCATGTGAGTGGATATAGTTTCAATTTCTTCCTCTGAGAATTGTCTGTTCATATCCTTTGACCATTTATCAATTGGAGAATGGTTCGGTTTCTTATAAATTATGGTCAGTTCTCTATATATTTTGGAAATGAGACCTTTGTCAGAACCTTTGTTTTTAAAAATATTTTCCCAATTTGTTACTTCCCTTCTAATCTTGTTTGCATTAGTATTATTTGTACAGAAACTTTTTAGTTTGATGTAATCAAAATCTTCTATTTTGTGATCAATAATGATCTCTAGTTCTCCTCTGGTCATAAATTCCTTCCTCCTCCACAAGTCTGAGAGGTAGATTATCCTCTGTTCCTCTAATCTATTTATTATCTCCCTCTTTATGCCTAAATCATGGATCCATTTTGATCTTATCTTGGTATATGGTGTTAAGTGTGGATCCATATCTAATTTCTGCCATACTAATTTCCAGTTTTCCCAACAGTTTTTTCCGAATAATGAATTTTTATCCCTAATGTTGGAATCTTTGGTTTGTCAAAGATTAGATTGCTATAGATGTACCCTTTTTTGTCCTTTGTATCTAATCTGTTCCACTGATCTACCGGTCTATTTCTTAGCCAATACCAAATGGTTTTGGTGACTGCTGCTATATAATATAGCTTTAGATCAGGTACACTTAGACCACCTTCCTCTGAGTTTTTTTTCATTAGTTCCCTTGCAATTCTCGACCTTTTATTCTTCCATATGAATTTTGTTGTTATTTTTTCTAGGTCATTAAAATAGTTTCTTGGGAGTCTGATTGGTATAGCACTAAATAAATAGATTAGTTTGGGGAGTATTGTCATCTTTATTATATTCGCTCGGCCTATCCAAGAGCACTGAATGTCTTTCCAATTATTTAAATCTGATTTTATTTTTGTGGCAAGTGTTTTGTAATTTTTCTCATATAATTCCTGACTTTTCTTTGGTAAATGGATTCCCAAATATTTTATACTCTCAACATTTGTTTGGAATGGAATTTCTCTTTGTATCTCTTGCTGTTGCATTTTGTTAGTGATATATAAAAATGCCGAGGATTTATGTGGATTTATTTTGTATCCTGCCACTTTGCTGAAATTTTGAATTATTTCTAGTAGCTTTTTAGCAGAGTCTTTGGGGTTCTCTAAGTATACCATCATGTCATCTGCAAAAAGTGATAGTTTGATTTCCTCATTTCCTACTCTAATTCCTTGAATCTCTTTCTCGGCTCTTATTGCCGAGGCTAGCGTTTCTAGTACTATATTGAATAGTAATGGTGATAGTGGGCAACCTTGTTTCACTCCTGATCTTACTGGGAAAGGTTGCAGTTTATTTCTATTGCATATTATGCTTACTGAAGGTCTTAAATATATGCTTCTGATTATTCTAAGGAATAGTCCATTTATTCCTATACTCTCAAGAGTTTTTAGTAGTTGGGGCTCTACTTCTTTGGAAGAACTTTTCTATTCAAAGAGATGCACTCAATTGGCTTTTATTCAATTTGGATTCTAGATTTGAATATAGATCAGTCAGAGAATTCCAGCAGAATGGTCAAAAGAAGGAATAGAGATATAGTTGTTTAATATTAATTAATACAGACCGTATCTTTTTCCTATTCAAGATTCCTATACTTATTATTTGAAATTCCTTGGAAAGAGCAAGGTTTTGGAATCTATGTTTGTTTGGACATTTTGCTCTCCACATTAGAAATGACTTCACTATCAATTGATTTAATAGTAAATAAAATTTTTCTTATTACAGGTTTGAGATTAAATCAGAGTAATGGTGTTAGTGTTAATTTATTTCTTTATATTCTTGTTGTACTGGTCCACTTGTTCCCCCTGTTCCCCCCCCCCCCCCCCACAAATGACCTTCCATTATCATTCTCTGTTCTTTTGCGCTGCTTGTGGGCATGATCCCTGTTACATAGCAAGCAAAATCCTTTCCGTCCAGCTTCTCAGATTCTCTATTTCTTGATGCAATAATATGAAAACATCCTTGTAGAAGAAGAGGAAGGAAGAGACAGAAATAGGGAGCTAACAGTGCTAAAAATGGGCTGGGCTTAGACTCTTATTGTCATCTTCCTTCCCCCAACTCCTTTCATCTCTACATCCTTTGGCTTCAAGTAACCAACTATTTATGGTTTGAGGTTGAAATTTCCTAGTTACTATTTCAGATGCTATTTACTTTTCCTGTTTGAGCTATTAGAAACTTGAAAGCACCTCCAGAAGCCACACCAAAGTAAACAAAATGGTAAACCACACAGGTCTCTTCAGTCATTTGGTAGGTGTCCCTGCAAACAAAATACATTCTCTGAAGTGAAGTAGTCCTAAAAATGAGAATGATCTCAGGTGGTGCAGTGAGCTGAGTCTTGGCTAACTTTCCTTACTAATCTTGATGAGTGATTTAGATCTTTTGTTGTTTCTTTATCCCCAGCATGCTGCCAGAAGGATCCTGATCACTTTGTGAATTCTTCCCCCTCTCCTTCCCCCACTTACTCAGCAGATTATCTAGATTGGAAAACTACCAAATCCTTTGTACAAATCTTTCTCTGGGTTGAGCCAGCCATTACTTTCTCATTTTGAATGGCTTTGGTGAGGATGTAGAGACCCAGGTAGCAAGTGATCAGAAGGCCACTGTGTTTTCCCCATTGCTTATCATCTTTCTGTGGGTCACAACCCAGACATTTGGTTTGAAACAATTTTGTTTTGCTTATAAAGCAAAGTTGTAAAGTTCTGTTGTCTCCAGAGACTGCTGATAGCTCTCTGGGAGGAGATATGTCGTCTCAACCCAATCTCTCGGCCAGATTCTTCTTATTGTAGTAAGCCGCCAACTCTGACCTAGAGTAGAGACTTCTCCTCCTCCAGAGTGCTGCCCTCTTTTATCCTCCCAGAGAATGGGCATGGAATAACTCAGGGGCTTCTGGGAAAAAATACTTCAACCAATGAACTTGCTCCTCTTAAACATGTAAGCTCCTCCCCAGGAGTTCAAAGGGGTACAACTTCCCTTAAAGGCTGGAACTAGAGAATTGTTAAGTACTGACTTAGCACTTAGTAAGAACCTAACATCTCCCCCTTTCTTTTGATTTAGAACATAGGGTGATCATGACCTTAAACATAAATCCATCAATATGGGAGGCATTACACATAATTACATAGATTACATAAACATGTAGTAACATTGTAACATTGTAACATAGTAACATAATATATGCTGGAAGTATGTAACAAATAACATGATCAAATATTCATAAATTGAAAATTTATAAATGTCCATAAGTCCATTGTCCATTAGTCTCGTCTTGTGTTAGGAAATCCAATGATTCCTGCTGGTTTTAAAGTTCTTTAACAGTCTTCTTATTAGCCATGCTCTTTCAGTGTCAGATGTTTCTTAGATTTTCTCCTTTGTTTTGAGGTCTTTCTCTTTTTCTGTCTCTCTCTGATGGACAAGGCAAATATGACTCCTTGGCACCCATCTGATTCCTTCTCCATCTGAAGAAATACAAGCAAACTCTCTCCCCCAGGCAGTTAAGCTATCTGGTCCCTTCTATTCACCACTTTCTGGGTCTCTCCACATTACCTGGCAATTATCTAAGAACAGTGGAGCTGCTCGCATTGGACACTGCCCTTCTGGTGGGTTATAAAACCTGTCTGCCTGAGCCAGTGCATCTTTGTCAAAAATTAGAAAATTAATGGTATAGAGAACTAAATTTAGGAGTTCTCCAGGGTTACCTGTGGTTCCCCCTTTCTTTTGTTTTTGGAGGAGTGTCTTAATGTCTCTGTTTCTTCTCTCTACTATTACCTGCCCTTGCGGATTAAAAGGCATTCCAGTGGTATGTAAAATCTTATACTGAGCACAGAAGTGTGCAAAATGTTTAGAAGAATATGCAGGTCCATTATCTGTTTTTATTTCTTGTGGCACACCCATAATTGCAAATGCTTGGATAAGGAATTCAGTGACCACTCGGGCTGTCTCTTGCTGTTGGCCCTGCAAAAGTGAATCCTGAAAAGGTATCTACAACCACGTGGATAAAAGACAGATGACCAAAAGATTTATAATGGGTCACATCCATTTGCCAGATTTCATTGGGTCTCAAACCACAAGGATTCTTCCCTGAAGGGAGTGTAGGAGCATGGAAAGGAAGACAAGCTGTACAGCTTTTTACTATGCTCCTAGCTTCCTCTCTTGTTATTCCAAATTGTAAATGTAAAGCTCATGCAGCCTGATGATATTTAGAATGAGATTCTTGTGCTTCCTGAAATAAAGAAGTACTGGCTAACATAGTTAAAAGGCTATCTGCCTTTGAATTTCCATCAAAAATAGGACCTGGAAGTCCACTACGTGAGTGGACATGCAAGATATAAATCTTAAATGTATGTTTTCTCACTTGCTCTTGAAGTTCCTTAAAGAGCTGATAAATATTAGAGGCTGCAAATTTTATTTGGGCTGTGGCAATTCTTTGTACTATACCTACTGAATAGGCTGAATCAGTAATTATATTTACGTCTCCTGAGTAATAAGTAAGAACTAGCATGATAGCAAATAATTCATTCTGTTGAGTGGACTGAAAAGGAGTCCTGATTACTCTCTTTATGGTTAAATCATGAGAGTATACAGCACAAATATTTTCTTTGGAGGCATCTGTAAAGATTGTTGGCCCTTTAAGAGGAACCTTAGAAACCTTTTCTTCAAAAATCCATCGCCAATTATGTAGTAGCCGGATTATCTTTAATGGAGACCCATGTGCAAAATTTGGAGCTGTGGACAATAAAATTTGCCCTTCTGGGATGGTCTCACAGCATACATTAATTTGTGCGTTAGTATAGAATGTGTATATTTTTTCAGGACTTATCCCAGATAATTGTATTACTCTCTTAATAGCCTTTAATAAAGTTCTAGCCACAAGCACTGGGTAAGGAGTAAGGCTTTGTTCTGGTTGTGGTGGGAGGTTCACCCACTCAATCACACTGTCTCCTTGATGAAGGACTTCTGTGGGTGCCTCTTTTGTAGCAAAAACTGATATTTCCAAGGGTTTTTGACTCTTTCAACCACATTGGATAAAGCCAGTTCAACTTCTCTCAAAGCCTCTTGTGCTTCTTTTGTAAGCTGGCGTGGTGAATTTAAAGCACTGTCTCCCCTTAAAATGTCAGATAGAAGTTGTAGTTGATTGGTAGTTAAGCCTAATACTGGATGCATCCATTGGATATCTCCTATTAATTTTTGGAAATCATTTAAGGTGTTCAACTTCTCTGTTCTTAAAAAAAGCTTTTGTACTGTGAGTGTCTTAGGATATACTTCATATCCTAAATATTGAAAAGGAGCATGTCTTTGAATTTTTTCTGTAGCTTTATGCAGTTTGTAGTACTTTAGTGTTTCCATGGTCTTTTGTAGACATGCTTCTAACATTTGTTCCTCAGGTGCACATCCCAAAATATCATCCACATAATGTAACAATATTACTTTTGGAAATGCTTTTCTTACTGAAGCAAGAGCAGCAGCAACATACATTTGGCACATAGTAGGGCTGTTTTTCATTCCCTGTGGCAATACTGTCCATTCATATCTTTTATAAGGCTCAGCCAAATTAACATTAGGCACTGAAAAAGCAAATCTTTTCATATCCTCCTTATCTAGAGGGATGGAATAGAAACAATCCTTAATGTCTATAACCCAAAGAGGCCATTCTCTTGGCAACTGAGTAGGAGATGGAAGTCCAGGTTGAAGAGTTCCCATAGTTTCCATCTGTTCATTTACTCTTCTTAGATCAGCTAACATCCTCCATTTTCCAGATTTCTTTTTCACCACAAATACTGGGGAATTCCAAGGACTTAGAGAAGGCCGCAAGTGTCCTTGGTCAAGTTGTTTGTTCACTATGTCTAATAAGGCCTGAATTTTGTCACTTCTTAAGGGCCACTGTTCTACCCACACTGGTGAATCAGTCTTCCACTCAATAGCAACCGATGAAAGTGCAGATAGGTCTTCAACAGCAGCCCTGCCTAAAAAGCTGAAGTGCTTATTTGTAATCCTATCTGCTGTAAAATGTCTCTTCCCCACAGATTGATGGGGATTTTTTCAACCACAAAAGGAGTAAAAACTCCGGTTTCACCTTCAAATATCCATCTTAAAGGGGTAGCACTAACTTCTGCTGCTATTGATCCTCCTACCCCAGACATGTAGGTGTCTGCCTTAATCTTTGGCCAGTGACTGGGCCAATTGGCACCTCTAATAACTGTACGATCTGCACCCGTGTCTACCAATCCTTCAAATGGTATTCCATTTATATAAATAGTAAGCATAGGTCGGTCAGCTGTCACAGCTGCTGTCCAATATATTCTTGGATTTTGTTTATTGGAGTCAGAATCTGGGCGACTATTACCAGGATGCTTATTAGGGGTATGTAACAATAAGCCTGATGCTACTACTTCTCCTGGTTGATAAATCACACGTTGTCTACCTGTGTTAGTGACTGGGATATTAGCTACACGTTCTCTAGTTTCCCACATCAGTGTATGGATGGACACTGTTTTGTAGGCACTCTCAGAAGGTGAAATGGTCAAGCCTACTGTACCTGGAGGCAAAGGATCCATAGGCTGAACAGGAACAGATTTCACTTCTCCAGGGAGTATCTCAGTAGTCTCTACTGCACAAAACTCTATTTTTCCTAATTTTCAATCCCTTTCTTCCATCTGATTGCCTTTTGGCTGATTGATCATGTCTTAAAATTCTCTGGATGTAACCTCGGCTGCCATCATGCCCCACTTCGGGGGCTGAAGCTGGGCCCTGCCTCTCATTTCCCTGGGTCAATCTACATTTGGAGGCCCAGTGGAGACCCCTGTAACATTTTGGATATGGCGTTTTAGGTCTTCTCTCATCCTGTCTTCTCACTCTATCTCCATATCTACACTGAGCTCTTAGATGTCCAATTTTTCCACATTGAAAACATCGCCGAGTTTCTCTAGAAGTCCCTTGCCAGGAGGGACTCTGTCTTTCCATGTTCATAATAGTCTGGGTGTAAAAAGCATTTGTTCCCACTGTAGCACAGCGTCTTATGATCTCCTCTAAAGGAGCATCTTTGTCTAATCCCCATATAATTCTTTTGCAAATCTCATTGGCATTTTCCTTAGCCAGATGTCTGGTCATTATTTCTGTAGCTGCATTTTCTCCAATAGTTCTTTTGACAGCAGTTTGCAAACGTCCCACAAAATCCGCAAAAGGTTCATTGGGACCTTGCTGTATTTTAGTGAAAGCCTCCCCCCAATCTTTCTGTCCAGGGAGGGAACCCCAAGCTTTTATTGCAGCCTTAGCAATTTGCTCATACACTGTCATGGGATATTTAACCTGTTCTGAATTCTCTTCATAGTGACCTTCACCAGCTAATTGCTCAAAAGTGAATTGTGTGTTAACTCCTATTTCCAAATTGCATCTGACTTGGATTTTACATAATTCATGAAACTCCGCATGCCATAATAAATTCTGTCCAGGTTCTAGACATGTCCTTGCTATGGATTTCCAATCATTCGGGGTTAGGACTTCATAAGACAAACCATGTAGTAACATTTTAACATAAGCTGATGTAGCCCCATAAAGGGTACAACCTTTTTTCAAATCTTTAATTTCATTCAAATCTAAAGGTGCATATCTTCTCCTTTTTTGACCTACAGAGTCAATCTCTTCAATCACAGGATATGCATGTATAAAATCACTTATATCCTTCCTTCTCTCTTAGCTTTAACCAATGCTTTTTCTAATTTTGTCATAGGCTGCTTAACAGGTGATTCTCTTTGTATTTCTGCCTCTTCCCCTCCTCCTTCTTGCTCCACCCCTGAAGGGTTAATTGAGGGAGGAGATGGGAAATGTTCTTGTTGCTCAGAATTGTACTTAACTTCATTATTATATGATTCATCCTTTTCACCTAGTTTAGTTGACACCTCCCCATTTTGCTCCTTCTTCTTTTCCTTTAGAATAACAATTTTTAAAGCCATTTGGATTAAATTGTAGGTATGAAGTGTATCTTTGGAAATTGAGTTTGGTTTGGAATTATAGTGTTCACCTAATTGCTTTCCTACTAATTTCTATTTATCTAAATCCAGTTCTTTTTCCAGAGAAAAACAAGGACATATGACCTGCACACTTTTTAAAAGTTCAGTAATCTCCTCCAAAATTATAATCAATCCTTGGCTTTTTTCATAACCTTGATGATGCTCTCTAAACATTTTCCTTGAACAGAAGGCATTTGCCCCATTTCACTGAAATTCTACTTTAGCTCTTTAACAAAGTTTAACAAAGTTTCCTTGTTACTCAAGCTTCTGGGTCAGAGAGACTTTTCCACTGAAATCTGGATCGGGGCTTTTCCACTGAGATCAGATGGTTCCTGTCTGTCCCTGTTCGGGTGCCAATTTGTAAAGTTCTGTTGTCTCCAGAAACTGCTGATAGCTCTCTGGGAGGAGATCTGCTGTCCCAACTCAATCTCTCTGCCAGATTCTTCTTCCCGTAGCAAGCCACCAACTCTGACTTAGAGTAGAGACTTCTCCTCCTCCAGAGTGCCGCCTCTTTTATCCTCCCAGAGAATGGGTGTGGAATAACTCAGGGGCTTCTGGGAAAAAATACTTCAACCAATGAACTTGCTCCTCTTAAGCATGTAAGCTCCTCCCCAGGAGTTCAAAGGGGTACAACTTCCCTTAAAGGCTGGAACTAGAGAATTGTTAAGTACTGACTTAGCACTTAGTAAGAACCTAACAATTTGTTTATCAGAATGTTTGCTTTTCAGGGAGAATGGTTTGTGATATTAACTGTGCTTGCTTTACAAAGTGTTTTCCTGTGTGGCATAACCAGAGCAGTTTTAAAGGGAGTCACACAGAATAAAATCATCGAAAAGTAAAATACAATGGACTAAGTGAATAGAAATCTCCTGTGGAGGGAAATGACAAGATTTCAATTTCAGATGAGTAGTATGAAAAGGAGCTCCAAATCACTACTGATCAGAGACAGAGAAATGCAAATTAATACAGCTCTGCTATACCACCACATACCTGTCACATTGGTTAAGATGACAGGAAAAGATAATGAGGAATGTTGGAGGGGATGTTGGAAAACTGGGACATTGCTACATTGTTGGTGGAGTTGTGAAAGAATCCAACCATTCTGGAGAGCAATCTGGAACTATGCTCAAAAAGTTATCAAAATGTGCATACCCTTTGACTCAGGAGTTTTTACTGGACTTATATTCCAAAGACATCTTAAAGGAAGGAAAGGGAACTGTATGTGCCAAAATGTTTGTGGCAGCCCTCTTTGTAGTCGCAAGAAACTGAAAATTGTGTGGATGACCTAAATTAGTTGGGGAATGGCTGAATAAATTGTGGTATATGAATGTTATGGAATATTATTGTTCTGTGAGAAACAACCAGTAAGATGATTTCAGGACAGCCTGGGGAGACTTACAAGAACTGATGCTAAGTGAAATGAGCAGAACCTGGAGATCATTATATACTTCAACAACAATACTGTACGAGGATCAATTCTGATGGATGTGGCCCTCTTTAACAATGAGATAATTCAAACCAGTTCCAATTGTTCAGTGATGAAGAGAATCAGCTACACCCAGAGAAAGAACACTGGGAAATGAGTGTGGAACACAAGATAGCATTTCCACACTTTCTGTTATTGTTTGCTTGAATTTTTGTTTTCCTTCTCAGGTTTTTTCTTTCTTTCTAGATCCGATTTTTCTTGTACAACAAGAGAACTGTACGGATCTGTACACATATATTGTATTTAACTTATGCTTTTAATATACTTAACATGTATTGGTCTACCTGCCATCTGGGGGAGGGGGTCAGGGGAAGGCAGGGAAAATTTGGAATGAAGGTTTTGCAAGGGTCAATGTTGAAAAATTACCCTTGCATATATTTTGTAAATAAAAAGCTATAATAATAAAAAAAATTTTCAGATGAGTAGGAGTTGGAGGAAGGTAAGCAGTAGAGACAAGGAGTAAAGGGAACTTGAGGTCTTGCAGGAGCTAGTAGAGTATCCAAAGGAATGGGTGGAATGGGGCAGCCATTTCAAAGAAGGGTTTTGAAAATTGGGCATCAAGTAGGTTGCCTCCTCCCTTAACACTCTTGAATTGACAGATCACTTTTTTGAGGTTGCTAGGGTTAGGGATGTCACATCTGCCAACTGAAATAAACAGTAGGTATATGCCGATTGCTTCTAAGCTAAATGTATCTTGCCTATAAATTGACAAGTAACAGAGTGTTTCCTGAATGTGTTTACTTAGGCAAGTATCTGGTATTTAACATGTAGTTTTTATAATGAGAGGCAAATACAGAAGGCCTTGGTTTGGAGTGTCCTGTGTTCCCGGTGAATTACCTGAGATCACCAGAGATGTCACCACACTCTAGACAGAACTTAGAGTCTGTTTTCTGGGTTTCAGATTGAGAGAGATTTCATTGACTGTGCCATGAAATCCAGTCAATTGTGGGGTGGAGGCTCCAGGGTTGGGCCAGACTGGAGATTTTGTTAATGTGCCTGCTTGGCAAGTCTACTTGTAATTTTACCTGCTGTACTGACTCCTGTTGTGTTCTTACTAAGTGTGCCTTTTTCGTGATATGCCACTTGGAAGAACTGATAACAGATGGGCAGTGTCTCTCTCGGGATTTTGTGTGTGTGTGTGTGTGTGTGTGTGTGTGTGTGTGTGTGTGTGTTTATGTGTGGCCTGCAGTCAAGTGTAAGTTTTTCTTTTCTTCTTTTTTTCTTAATGCACTTTCAAAAATAATATTGCCCAGTTTGGCTACTTTACATTTGCAGAATTTGTTTGCTCTTTATTTAGACAATTTGTATTATTTCTCTGATTGCAGTCAAGCCATGGTGAAAAACTACTTCACAAGAATCTGCATGGGGGAGTGCAAGGCTCCCTTTAGCCTTTGCTAATGGCACTCACAATTTTCTCTCCTCATCTTACCAAGGAGAGGGAACTGGAAGTGACTCCCTAAGGACAACACATTCTGTGCCAATGTCCAGGGATCTTAAGAAATTCAATTAAACAATTAATAAACGGAAGAATATTTAAAGTTAAACTGTGGGGTAATTAGGTGGCGCACTGGATAGAGCATCAGCCCTGAAGTCAGGAGGACCTGGGTTCAAATCTGAACTCACACACTTAACACTTCCTACCTGTGTGACCCTGGGCAAGTCACTTAACCCCAAATGCCTCAGCAAAAAAAAAAAAAAAAAAAAAGAAAAAAATCAAACTCTGTATTTTTTTATATTAAACATAATTATTTAAATAAATTAATTAGAATTTTAACACTGCTTTTTGAACCAGAATTTAGATGTCAACACACACACACATGCATACACGCACACATCAACCCTAAATGAAGAGGAGGAATTAGAAAACATTTGGATGGGAGCTTGGCCTGGGAGAGTGAGAGAGAAAAATAATTTACAGCTGCTAAAATATTTCAGCTGTTTCTTTTCCTGGTTATTCTCTTCACTGGTGATTTAGTGACCTATTATTGAAATGGATATTCACCCTGCCATCTGGGATTTGGGATGATGACATTTTGGTTTTCCAGCATAAATTCTGAGGGCATAGGGTTCTGCCTGGGCTTAGGATAGATGTTACAGGGAAAGGAGAGATAACCCTGATTTCTGATCCCTCCTTCGTGAGTATTGGAATCACAGTTTTTCAAGTTCCTCTGATTCTCTTGTGTTTGACAGGACTCATTGAGATTGAATGGGTAAATTGTTGACATTGAGTCAAGGGGAAGTAGGGAGGAAACTGAAGAAAGAAAACACCATTTAGTATGATACTAAGCAAAGATCCATTGGTTTAATGGTTAGCTCCAGGTGGAGCTAAATTTTTAGTCTGAGTAATCAGGGTAGACAAGTGAGAATATGTTGTTTTTCCCACCCACTAAGGTGCCAGAGTCCTGCCATTAGAACCACTCTTTTGAATTAGAGAGTTCTCTCTGTAAAATATACCTTGTTAAAATTTCAAATTTTGACATAAAGAGTTATAAGGCCTGATATGGAAGAGGTGTTATCAAGGTTGAGACTGGCTGGCCAGGAGCATTCTTGTGAAAAGCTTTTGCCAGCACAGAGGTGTGAAATGCCCCAATGGAAAAGACTCACGGGTGAAATTCTTGTTGTTCAGATCCCAGTCTATAATTAAGTTAGGTCCCTTTGTGGCAGAGGGGATTTGATCATTTTTTAGTGACCCTTTCCACTTTTGGGGCAGAGTAAGTCTATCTGCAGTCCTACTTATGAAGGGCAAGAGTTTTCTGTGTATTTGTGTACCTGATGATTGTATATCTGGTGGGCTGGAACTGAGGCATGGAGGAATAAGAAGAATGATAAAAATCAGTCTCAGGGAATTGGCATTTCCAGGTTCTCACTCCCCCAATTCCCACTCTTGTCAGCTGAGTGCCAGCTGCAAGTCTGGGCTCTTTGTGGGCTTCACACTATGCAGAGGGAAAGGGCTAAAGGGAGGATGTAAGTCCAGATAACTCTTTTCTGTCTTCCTGAGTCAAGATGTTAATGGACAGTTTAGTTTTTGGTTTGCTAGCCAACCCTATGGAGTGATTAAGGTGGGAATTGAGCCAGTTGAGTTAAGTGAGCAGTTTCTATTAGTAAATTATTTTTTGGAAGAAGTTAGTTTTGTGGGGCACTAATGGTTATAGAAATTGTGAAATGATCCAACCATTCTGGAGAGCAATTCAGATCTATGTCCAAAGGGCTATCAAACTGTGTATAACCTATGATCCATCAGTGTTTCTACTGGATCTACATCCCAAACAAATCATAAAAGAGATAAAAGGACTGATATGTACAAAAATGTTTACAGTAGCTCTTTTTGTGGTGGCAAAGAAATGGAAAATGAGTAGATGTCCATCAATTGAGACATGGTTGAATAAGTTATCGTATATAAATGTAATGTAATATTATTGTTCTGTAAGAAATGAGGAATAAACTGATTTTAGAAAGTCCTGGAAAGACTTACTTGTACTAATGCTGAACAGAACAAGCAGAACCAGGAATACCATGTACACGGTAAACAGCAAGATTGTGCAATGATCAACTATGACAGACTTGGTTCTTCTCAGTGATTCAATGATCCAAGACAATCCCAATAAACTTTGGATGAAAAACACCATCAGCATCTAAAGAGAAAACTATGGAGACTGAATGTAAAACAATACTTGCTATGCTCACTTTTTTTCCCCCCTCTCATAGTTTTTCCTTTTTGTTCTGATTTTTCTCTCCCAACATAATTCATAAGGAAATATGTAGAAAAAAATATACATGTATAACAAAAAAAAGTTTCTACATGTAAAAAAATAAAAAAGTTTGGATTGAGATAAAGATTTAGAATTAAAAGGACCTTAAAAATCATGAGCACCAGATTTAAATTAAAGAACTTGTATTTGAGTCCCTGTTCTAGTTTTAGGTTCTGTGATTTTGGTTCAGCTCCATTATTTTGCTCCCTGGCATGCACTTTTTAATCTGGTAACACCAGCTTCCTGGCTGTTCACCAAAAAAGGCATTCTATCATTCAGTTCTGGACCTTCTCTCTGGCTATCCTCCATGCCTACAATGTACTCCCTCTTTTGCTTTGACTGGCTTCCTGATTTCCTTCAAATCCCAGCTAAAATCCGATGTTCTACAAAGAAACCTTCCTTAACTTAATTCCAATTTTCCCATTTATCCTGTATATAGTGCTTTGTGTATATTTGTTTGCATATTGTTTTTCCTACTAGAGTGTGGGTTTGTTGAGGGCAGGAACAGGTGTGTGTGTGTGTTCTCTTTTTGTATCCTCAGCACTTAGCGCAGTGTCTGGCAATTAGTAGATGCTTAATGTTTATAGAATTGAATTGAATTGGTTTATTATTTTTGAGTCTATTTATTTATTATTTTTTTTAACATTTCAAAATTTGTGCATAAATAATTTTCAACATTTTATCCTTGCAAAGACTTGTGTTCCAGATTTTTTTCCTTCCCTTTCTCTCACTCCCTTCCCTAGATGGCAAGGAATCCAATATATGTTAAACATGTGTAGTTCTTCTATACATATTTCCACAATTATCATGGTGCACAAGAAAAATCAGATTAAAAAGGAAAAAAATGAAAAAAATGCAAACAACAACAAAAAATTGAAAATACTATGTTGTCAGTTCCACAGTCCTCTCTTTGGGTGCAGGTGCCTCTTTTCATCACAATACCATTGGAATTCCGAATCCTCATTGTTGAAAAGAGCCATGTCCATCTGAATTGATCATTGTATTATTTTGCTGTTGCCATGTACAATGATCTCCTGGTTCTACTCACTTCATTTAGTATCAGTTCATGTAAGTCTCTCCAAGCCTCTCTAAATCATCCTGCTGGTCTTATAGAACAATAGTGTTGAATTGAATTCTTGAGGAAGGCCTTGTCTGAGATCAAATAGCCTAATTCTTTTCCAGGTCATCATTCTGATTTTATACCTCCATTCACTCTCATTGCATTGAGCTCAGAGAAAAGAAGCCAAATGCAGATTCTATTTTACAGTTTGTGCTGTTTCCTTCTAAACCAGCAAGTGAACTTTTAGTTGGGTCACTTTAGTCCTATTGACATCATTGTTCTTAGAGAACATTCTTTTTTTAGGGAAATATAAGAGATGGGCACAATTATGTTAGACCTAGTGCTTTCTGGGCATTTTTTTGGAATTCAAATTAAACTTTTTTTTTTTAACTGTAAATTTAATTTAATAAATACTGAATAAGATTTCCATTTATATAGTATATGGAATATGAAAAAATTATTATATTGGAAAATCTGAATTCCTTAGTAATTCCATTTGATAAACATTTATTACACGTCTATTGTACAGGACTATGTGCTGGGTCCTGGTATTAAATGTAGCTTATGATCAAAACCATTTATAAAGGTATATGTATTTAGCATAAAAAGTCATGCATTTAAAAATTTCTGCTTCTTAATTGCCTTACTGGTGCCAGGTTTAGATTTCTTTGTTTCTTGGCTACCCACCCAGGCTTCTACCTCCCCTGGAGAACTTGCCTGATTTTTCTCAGGGCATTAGATGGGATCATGAAAGCCTTGAGCTATGATTCTCAGAGCTGCATGCAAGGAGTCTGGTTTTTGTGTTTCCACCCACGTATGTAAATGTGTACATTTTAAAATTCATCTCCCGTTCAAATTTTAAAGGATCCAATATTATAAATAGCCCTGGGCTCTTGTATGAGTTAAAAATAAAATAGAATATTGGTTTAGTTGCTGAGGTACCTGGAAGGCACATTTGGCACCAACATAGTAGTAACAAGTACTTCATTCTGTGACCTGGCCTGCAGTTATGCTAAGTACTTTCAGTAAATAAATGCTATTTTCTTGGGACTTCTGAATAAGTTTATTTTATAGCTGTAATTGTTGTCCACTTCATCATTACTGAATGATAATTAGTGTTTCAGAATGCCCAGAACAATAATCATTAAGATGTAGGCTAGTCCTATTAGGTTTTCTCTTGAGTGCACTTCTCAGGGACTCCAGAAGGGAGAACCATGGCCACTAGCTGTTTGAAAACAGGCTTCTTGAAGGCAAGGAGAGTTTGTTTCTTTCTTTTTATGGTGTTTCAGCACCTTGGGGGACTAGTGATGATGCTAATAACTTCTTATTGGAACCTTTCTCTGGAGCTCAGGGAAATTGTGGAACCCTATTACCTAAAAGGTCAGAGATATTATGGCAGAATAAATATTGATTTGTTTGTGTACCAGCACAGATTTGAGAATCCTAATAAGCCTTACTTGATGGTCCCAGCTCAGTAACAGATGTTCTGTGTGCTGTGCATGGATGAAGCGCAGACCATTTCTAGATCTCTGTACTGTTTTTAGAGTATAGGTGGATAAACTTTGTGTTAAGTCTCATGTAGTCTCAAAGCATGTTGTATTGGGTGAGTGAGATCCCATAAAAGTGTTTGGGGCTTTTGTATAGAAAAATACTAGAACAATCTCATTGTTATTGCTACTGAGGATTGTCAGGGCTGGACCAATGGGGTAATGTAGAGGTAAAGAGTTGAACCTTAGTTTAAACCCTAAGATACCAGAGAGGCAGATGTAGGAATTTGTCCTTGACAGAAAGGGAGGTTGAAGGCTCAGCTGAGAAAAGAATCTAGAAACACTGACTTCCTGCATCTTATTCCATATCTGTATCCCACCTCCAGAATGTTTACTGCCATTCTCTTGGAATGCTTCAGATTACAGGATATAGATGTACTAGGTTTTCTATATTCCCATGGAATTTTCCAGAGTCCATCTTTGGAGTTAAACTACTAAAGGAAGGAGAAACAGCAGTGGAAATTAATGAAATATGCTTGAGTCTCCAGATTCTTTTGAATTGTGAAGTGGGATCTGTAGTGGCTGCACTCAGCTAGTGCTGCAGCCGGCGCTAATGCAGAGCCAGCAAGCATCAGTCAAATGCTTCCCATTAAGAAGAGGCTTAATGGAAGCTTCATTCCTGTTGTCACCAATACAGATGAGGTCTGCAGACATTCTCAAGCATAACTTGTAGCAGGATCAGAGACTAGGCTTGTGAACAGTCACGTGGCTCAGCAGAATAGTTGCTCTAATGGGACGTCTTATTGGACAGAAAGCCCCTTTATGGCAAGGTGGTGCTGGGGCTTAACTCCTCTCATTTCTTTCATCCCCCTTGAGGTGGTGGTGGTGGTTGCTTTTTACATAAAACATACAGTTTCTAGCTGTGCCTTCATTATGCTATTGTGTGTTGGTATATATGTGGCAAGAGGCAAAGGTGTGAAAAAGAAGACAAAACCCCTATTTCTGTCTCCCTTTCCCCTTCTAGGAGTTTTCAATCCAAACAGCCTCTCTTTTGACCTACTAGAAAAGGGATTTGGTTTTGAGCCAAGAATCCTCGATTCTAATTCTGTCTTTGTCAATAACATGTAGAATAACCTTAGGTAAGGCTCTTCCTCTTGGCATACTTCACAGAGATATTTTGAAGAAAATCGAAGAGATCTTAGAGGTTATCTTATTCAGCCTTCTAACTAAGATGAGAAGAATTTTCTCCAAATGTGAAAAATCAGAGATTTTGTCAATGTGGAGAACTCCTTGTGTTGGGATGTGGAGAACTCGTGTTGGGATGTGGAGAACTCGTGTTGGGATGATATTCACTTTTGTGAATTGTATGTAAGTTTTTGTTTGAGGCACAGAGAAGTTAAATGATTTTACTAGCCACTAGGAAGTGATTGAGGTGTGGGATGTGAATCCATCTCTTCCTGAATCCAAGCCTAAAAGCCCTGTGTATTACACCATGTTGCTTCTAAGTTCCCTCTGTAATATTTCTTAAATGTTTAGTTTCTGCCTAAACATTACAGTATTCATTGAGTTTGTAACTGGTGAAAGCTACTCATTTCATTTTTAAAAATAATGCTAATTATTAGGAAGGTTGTTTTTTTTTTTTTCCTATTCATTGCTCCAACATCTGTTTTCTTTAGAATTATACTATTGATCTGCTTAGTTCTGTCCTCTAGAACTACACAGACCAAATCTAACACTTTTTCTACTGTTAGCCTTTCAAGTATTTGAAGATGGTATTTATGCCTCCTAAGGCTTATCTTGGCTAAATATCCCCAGTTCCTTAATTGTTCTTCATATCAGTTATCTTCTCAGAATTTGAACCATAGTGTTCCGGACATGGCTTGATCGTGCAGGGTATAGTGAGACAATTACCCTTTCTGATCTGGGTTCTATGTTTCTACTGATACATAATTCAGTTAAATTCAACAAACACTTGTATTATAGGCACTGTATTGAACCCTATGAAAGATATGAAATTTCATTAATACACAATAACTTCCTAGAGCTGGGGTAGTGGAGGTATAAATATAGATATCAATCATTGTAATACATACTACAATTTGATGAGAATATAGAATATATACAGTAATTGAGGATTACAGAAAATATTTTTAAAAATCTATTTATTAGCTGTCATGACATTAGATTGTTGTATGTGGCCAGAAGAATAGAACAGAGACACAATGCTATATTCTTGTTTTGGGTATTATGATTTTGGCTAGATGGAGTGGTCTTCGTCATAACTATTTTGGCTTCTTCTACATATGACATTATCATCATCCCCTCTTTTTCTCTATTTCCCCTTATCTATAGTCACATGGCAAGCATGTGAGATTGAAGATACCTTGGTATAGATCCGATTCACCACTTTCTTGGACTATTACAATAGCTTTCTAAATGGTTTCTTTGCCTCAGCCCTCTCTCAGTCCCAATCTATCTTCTACATAAACCTTCCACTTCCTTCTTTTGGTTAACTCAGTTGGCTCCCAGATATCTACAAGATCAAATATTAAACATTCTTTGCCATTTAAAGGCCTTCATAACTTGAATCTTTTCTAACTTTTCTTAAATTTTACTCCCCTCCATTCATTCTATGTCCCTGCTATGCTTATTATTCCTTAAATGTGGCATTTCAGCTTTGGACTCTACATACATCTTTTCATTGGCTCCTCCTCCCTGCTATTCCCCAAGCTTGGAAGGCTTTGATTTACAATCTCTTTCATATTTTTCCTGACTTTAACTTTTTTAAGATTTAAAACAATTAATATTTCATTTTTCCAAATATATGCAAAAAATAGTTTTTAGCATTCACCTCTCCCCTGCCCTCCCAGCAATTGGGATTAAGTGACTTGCCTAAGGTCACACAGCTAGGATGTGTTAAGTGTCTGAGGTCATATTTGAACTCAGATCCTCCTGATTTCAGGGCTGATGCTCTACCCACTACACCACCTAGCTGCCCCTATCATTCACCTTTGCTAACTTTTGTGTTCTGGATTTTTCTCCCTCTCTTTCCCTTCCTCCAAGACAACAGGCAATCTTATATTGGTTAAACATAGGCAATTCTTCTAAACATAGTTCCATATTTGCCTGACTTCTTTTAAAACTCAGCTGAAGTACCATCTTCTACAGGAGACATTTCCTGGTCCATTTTCACTTCTTCCTCTCCTCTTTCCCTCTGAGATTTTCTTTGCTTATGCATCCATCCATCTACCTACTTTCCCTTCCTCCCCTTCTTCTTCTTCCCTCCTCCCTCCTTCCTTCCCTCCCTTCCTTTTTTCTTCCCTCCTTCCTTCCTTCCCTCCCTCTCCTTCCTTTCTTCGTTCCTTCCTTCCTTCCTTCGTTCCTTCATTCCTTCCTTTGTTCCTTCCTTCTTTCCTTCCTTCCCTCCTTCCTCCCTTTCTTTCCTTCCTTCCCTCCTTTCCCTTCTTTCTCTCCTTCCTTCCCTCCTTCCCTCCTTCCCTTCTTCCCTCCTTCCTTTCTCTCTCCATCTCACTTCTTTTTTTTTCTTTTTATGTATCTATCTATGAATATGTGTTCTATTCCTATATCTAGTTATCTTGTTTGTACATAATTATTTACATATTATCTAATAGAATGGGTTTTTTACTAGATATCCATCAATTAGGGAATGACTGAATAAATTATGATATATAAATGTAATAGAATATTATTATTCTATAAGAAATGATGAGCAGGCTGATTTCAGAAAATCCTGGAAAAATCTGCTTGAATTGATGTTGAGTGAAGTGAACAGAACCAGGAAAACATTGTGCTTAGTAACAGCAAGATTATGTGATGAGCAACTGTGATGGACTTGGCTCTTCTCAACAATGTGATGATTCAAGGCAATTCCAGTAGACTTGAGATAGAAAATGCCATCTATCTCCAGAGAGAGAACTATAGAGACTGAATATAGATTGAAGATTTGTATTTACATTTTTTTGTTTGTTTTTAAAATTTCTCATGTTTTTTTCCTTTTGATCTGATTTTCTTGCATAATATGACAAGTATGGAAATATATTTGAAATATATAGAAATATCAGATTGCTTGCTGTCTTAGGGAGGGGGGTAAGGTAAGAGGGAAAAATTTGGAATACAAAATCTTAAAAATGAATGTTGAAAACTATGAAAGCATGTATTTGGAAAAATAAAATACTGTTTAAAAAAAAATAATAATCTGCTCCATGAGGATCAGGACCACATTTTTTGCCTTTTGTTTTAATTAGTACTTAATGGTAAGAAAATACGTAAATTCTTGTTTATTATAAAATGATTATGACACTCCAACATCCTGGTTCTCCTACTTCAATGACTGCTTTTTATTTCTTGGTTGGCTTCTCCTTCCTCCTCCTATCTTATTTTAGACTCAAGTCTTGACCTTCTGCTCTTTTTCTTATATTTTTTTCTTATAAAAAGCTCATCCATTTTTAGAGTCAACTCACCATTTTGGTGATGACTTCTAAATCTGGTTCTGACCTTTCATTCAAGTCCCAATCTGATATCTTCAAATGTTCATAAAAGACATTTTTATTTGGATGGCCTGTTACCTCACCAAACTTGAAGACATCTAAAAAAGAATTCAATGTCCTTCCCTGCCTTAGAAACTCTTCACCTTTTAAGTTCTTGATTATCAAATATCAAAAGTAAGTTGTTCCATTCCATTCTTTTTTTTGCTCTCTGTTAGTACAGTGGGGATTCTGTTCTCAATGAAACTAATCAAGGTATTCTTTGTCATAGGAACTTATCAGGATAGGTCATGCCTATATTATATTCATAGTTTATTTCTTTTGACTCTTCTGGCTTTTCTTTGTTTTTGTTTTTGTTTTAAGCTCTTTAGCTAGCTATAGTTCCAGGGCTCATTTTGTTCCTTCTGTTCTTTCTAACTTAGACATCATAGACTAAGAGGTATCTTGTCCAGTTACTTCATTATCTATGTAAGGAAACAAACCTAGAGACATGAAAAGATACCTGAAATCACACAGCTTTTAACTGTTCCTTTTCCCCACCTTGAATCTTTCTTGGTGTGATCACAGCAAATATCCAATACATTTATAGCTCATTTCATTTATTCTTTTAGTCTTATGAAGTAGGTATCATTTTGATTGTGTAGATAGTCAAACCTCAAAACACCATCATTTGCTTTTTGTCTCATGTGAATAACTGTCATGGAGTCAGAAATACAGTTTTTGTTTTCCAATTTAGGATTCTTCTCACTGTCCTCTTCATGATTTTCCCCATAGTTCACATTTCTGAGAAAGAGATTGTGTGGTTGGCCCTCTGAATGTTTTTTTTTTTTCCTTCAAATTGTTCTTTACAATTCATTTCTTTCCTTAAGTCTCTTCATTTTTTTCCCTCTTACTCATGGCCTTTTTCTGCTATTTCTTTGTATTGTTTTCCAGTGTCACATTTGCCTATTCAATTTAGATGACAAGTTCTTGTTTGTAAAAAGGTGAGTGACTGTTTGTACATGTGTATGTGCACTTGTGCAGCACATAAATAATAATGAATGTGTGTCTCAGGGAAGAACTCACTCTTTAACCTTCAGTTTGCAAAATAGTGTTTTGTCTTCCAGCTGTTCTTACAGCTGTCCCTGATTATTGATTGTTCTTTTTGGCAATAGTCACAGACTCATTAGATTGATGATATTGGAAATATGGTGAATGGGCTTTGTTTGCCTTCTAGTCTTTCTGATCTTCAGCTGTTGGAGTCTTTGTTTAAAATCTCTGTCCTCCTTATGTGAATTGTAACACAACAAATTGCTTTTGTTTCTTGTGGGATGAACTGCTTGATGCACAGATGCTCTTTGGGAGTCAGAGGACTAGTAGAGAGAACCCTAAACTGTAGGGCAGGATACCTAATTAGAATTCTGGTTTGGGCTTTGTGTGTGATCTAACTTCATATGTGATATATTTCTTTCTTATACCTGGAATTTGTAGTTCCCTCCCCTTTTCTTCTCCTCAAAGATTCAAAGAGAATCTTTGTGATAATCAGCCAAATTCTAGTGTGGGCTCATAAAAGTTTCAGTAGAGGCTTCTGTAAATAGCAGTTTTGGGTTATCTGGTCTATAGAAGGTCCATTGAACTATGGCTTTGGAACTATTTAGCTATACCTCTATGTCTGGGAGCCAAAGCAAGCTCTCAATACCTCCCCCCCAGGCTATGTTCTCTTCCTTTTGTATTTGTGCCTTGAGACAAATTGCAAGAAAACATCTTGTCTGATCTGTGATTTTTTTCCCTCCCAGACAGATCCCTGCATCCCTCTTCCTGCTCTTTCTGAATGGAGTGGGAAAGAGTAGTAGGTGAGGGTTGTTGAGTCCCTTTTCCCTCTCCCCTCCCAATCCCCTGCCCACACTCTTCCCCCAGAGCATCTGCTCTGGGTTGCTGTAAACTGGCATTACAGATTGTTGAGAACATCCAACCTTTATTTGAATCGTGGCATAGCTTATAAATGGCCAATTTTGATAGAAAAATGGGTACCTCAAGTACCTTATCTCTTTTGTCCTGAAGCCCAAGGATATTTAGGTGGAATGTTGAAATAAGTTTGATTCCCTGGCTGAGCTATGATCTTTTAAGTCAGGGTAAAAAATTATACTAAAAAATGCATGCTGTTAACAGTACACGTCCAAAGGTAACAGTGAATGAATTTGTCTTAGATATATCCAGGTACAGATATATCCCAGGCAGTTTTGGGCTTTGGATCTAAAGAAGGAAGAGAAGGATAGGTAAGAGAATATTAGGGAACTCACCCCAAGTGTTTGCCAAATCTGTGTGCTCATCTGGTTCTGTGCCCAGGGAGTAGATTTTGTTCCTGCTTAGCGTCTGGAAATCTTTTGGCTTCAAGTGTCGGGCTCCTTCATGCTAATGCTGTCTAGATGGACTCTGGGTAGGCTTGATGACCATGGCTGTAAAATATTTTTCTTGTTCTATGCTCTGAGTAAAGATGAAAAAAGCATTTTTTCCCAGGGAAAACTGTGTTCTGCCTCCACCTATCTTGCTTGGGGTTAAGGCTAGATGAAAGTAGGCAATTTAGTCAGCTCTGCTTGGTTTAGTAGTGGAAAAAGGATTTGAGTTTTAGTTGATGTTCATTCCAGGGCCTCCCATCCTGGGATCCGTGCTACCCTGAATGAGGGAAGAGGGAAGTGTCCTGATCTCATTCATTTCTCTGTTAGCCTCTTTAGTTGTTTTCTTGTATCCTTAGGTTAACAGTTTTATGAGGAGGGAAAAATTAAAGGGATGAATAGCTCAGCTCTATAGTTTGGGTTTATTGGGAAGATGAAGAATCCACTTGGTGAATCTATCAATCGTTTTTTCCTTTTCTGTGACTAGAGGAGGCCGCTGGAGGTGTTATTCTCTTTATGTATGCTTGTGCTTGCTGGGAGCCATATGGAAATTACCATTCTTGCTGTGCCAACTGCGCATGGCAGCAAATCAACCTGCCCCTTTAGAAGTGAGGTTTGTATGTCAGCTGCCTCTGACCTTTCTTCACTTTGTCTCTTTTTCCCCCTTCTCTTTCCTTTTGTTCTTATTCTCTTAATGCTCTTCTCCTTTCTTCTTCATTCTTCTTTTATCTCCATTCCTTCTGTTTCTTCTTTTCTTTCTATTCCCCAACACCTGTTTTGTTGCTTAGCAGTGGCTATGAGGAAGGGTGTCCAATTCTACTATGTATTACATTAACTACTGCTTGGAGAAATGAAAACTCATAATGATGCGGGCATAGTCCCCTTTAAGATTCCTTGTCTGATCTACCTTTGGGACAAGATCTGGTCAAAACCATCCTTTTGTATTCCTAGGGGAAAAGATCCGTGTCTGAGCCATTTTGGGTCTGTACCCAACCCCCAACTATCTGCTCAGGTTTCCCCAATTATCTGAAAAGCCCGACAAAAATCTGGCCTTCCAGGAATCAGCCCATAGGCTTCTTGAAGCAGATAAAAGAGCCAAGATGGAATCATCTTTTGTCAGAGAGTTGAAAGATGCAAGCCAAGATGCTTGGCATCATAGACTCTCTGTCCCTCTGCTTTCGGTGTATATCTTCCTCTATCTAATGCCTTTTACTAACAAGACTTTAACCTTGCTTCCAAACCTTGCAATAAACATATTTTTACCTATCTAAGTTTTCGGCCTGTAAATTCCTTTACAGGGGACTTTCGCCGCCACTAGACTTGATTAACTTTGTATCCTTGCGCCGAATCCTAAGGGGTTGCAGGGGAGCTCCATGTGACTCCCTATACCCCGAATCCTGCCACTAGACCTCAATTAATTGGGTTCCCTGTTACCTCATCAATAAGACTAGTTTGAAAGTGTGAGTTAATTCGGATTCTTTCTTCCTTGTATGTAGAGTTGGTTCTTCAGCTTGCTTCTTCATTTCTTCTTCCCACCTCTTCTTCCCCTTTAGCCAGCGGGGGACCCGGGATTTGTTTTGCCCTTTTGTAGAAGGGGTTTCAGGGAGGGAAGTTGGTACTGCTTCAGCAACTATCCTGCACTAACTGTCAGTCTGTGGTCTTTGGTCCTCACTTTTTGCGGCCTCCTTTGCACAGAGATGTCACAAATCATCCTGGAGATGAATAAGATTTTGTGAATTTCTTGTCTCTAGGAATGTTAGAACTGTTGCCTCTTGAGAGCCTGGCATGCGGAAGGTTTGTGTGGCACTCAGCCTTCCCATTTTATTGAAGGGAAAAAAGGGAGGAAAAACGCGGCAAAAACCAAAGGCTTTTTCTGCTGTAAAAGTGCAGCAGCTATTTTTAGTGTCTGAGCCTGTACTTTTCCATTCAGTAAGGCATTTTTAGCTCACCACTGGGCTAGCAGTAATGTTTTCTTTCTTGGTTCCAAATGTCCTTTGAGAAGTCGGTCAATGTGCTAGGCATTGTGCTAAAGGCTGGGCATACAAATAGGAGGCCAAAGACAGTTCCTGCCCTGGAGGAGCTCCTAATCTAGTGTGGGAAGGCCACATACAGTCAAATGTATACAGACAAGCTATATGCAGCATAAATAGGAAATAATACACCAAAGGAAGGAGGAACTAGTATTAAGAAGGTTTGGGAAACATTTTCTGTAGAAGATAGGATCTTAGTTGGGACTAAAAGTGAATCTGGGAAGCGAGTAAGCTGAGTTGGAGAGGGATAACATCTTAGCCTTGGGGAGAAAAGGGGAAGAGATGTGGAGAGACAGCTAAAGGATTGATGAGATTTCTTATTGTACCTAAGAATGTAGGACTAGACAGAAGGGCAGGGCTGTCTACCCATCCTCTTCACTCCCTAATCAGATTTGGAAGCTGTGATAATCACAATGGAAACAGTTTAATTAAGCCTGTTTCTTGGGAAACTGTAGGAAGGAGAAATAGGAAGATATGGGAAAGAGGTTCAACAGGACACTAGAATTAATAGAAATAAACCTCTGAAATACACTCTTGTAATTTTTTGCATTATGGCATAAAAATAGCAAGAGGTAACATTTATGTTGTACTCACTATAGTATTGCCTCATTGGTACTTCATAATGGCTCTGGAAGGTGGATGCTATTATATCTCCATTTAAAGTTGATGAAATTGAGACAAATGGAGATTAAATGACTTATCCAGGTCATATAGCTAGTGAATATCTGATTTTGCATTTTGAATTCAGGTCCTCCTGACTTTAGGCCTGGCACTCCCCACTGAGCTGATTCCCTGTCCCCTACTCATGCAAAATCTACAATTAGAATGAGTGCCAGAGTTACTGATATATGCTGGCTTTTTCCAGGTTCTTTTTCCGTGGATCATTTTTAAATTTGAATTATGGTTTTTATGATCCCTACTTCTGTCAGTGCCTATAAGAGAACTTAAAGATCTTTTGCCTTGAGAGAATCCTGAACTATTCTGGATGGGAAAGGGAGGGAATTATGGAATGGAAACTGTTCTGGCACCACAAAGTTGTAGGATCAAATCCATAATTACAGAATAATGTTAACAGTGGTTAAGCCATAGGACTGGCTAATAATTTTCTTGGGTTTATTACCATAAACTTTTATGTAAACTTTAGTTTTTTGAGTGCCAATTCATTTATTTCCTTCCCCAACTTTAATTCCACTTCTGTCTTAACCTTTTGTTAGCTGATATCAAAAGACTCACGGAACTCAGCAGGGTTGGGGAGTAAGCTTAGGACAAGCTGCTGCTGCCCTCTGCTTCCCCAGTGGCAAGGTAGTTCAGGAATAATGTTACCAACACCATTTCAGAGTGAGAAGAATCCTTTTTTCAGTGATTCTCAGAAGAAGTGGGTGTGTTTACTGGTGAAACACATTGAATATTGAAGCTGGAGCAAGCTTTATATTGTCAGTTTAGTTCTTTACCCTGACCTTCAAAGTTTGGATTGGTCAGATTTGCAGTTAAAGTTAATTACAATTGATTGGATTAATAATCAGAGTTATAATTGATGGGATTTACAATCCCAATTACAATTAGGTCAGACTAATTTTTTATTTTTCAAAATATATGAAAAGATAATTTTCAACATTCATCTTTGTAAAACCTTGTGTTCCAAATTTTTCTCCCTCCTTTCCCCCATCCCCTCCCCTAGACAAGTAATCCAATATGTTAAACATGTGCAATTCTTCTATACATATTTTCACATTTATCATGCTGCGCAAGAAAAATCAAATCAAAAGAAAAAAAATGAGAAAGAAAACAAAAAGCAAACAAACAACAACAAAAGAAGGTTAAAAAAAACTATGTTGTGATCCACATTC
This sequence comes from Sminthopsis crassicaudata, assembly GCF_048593235.1. Lineage (NCBI taxonomy): Eukaryota > Metazoa > Chordata > Mammalia > Dasyuromorphia > Dasyuridae > Sminthopsis > Sminthopsis crassicaudata. The sequence continues at coordinate 387,243,393 of NC_133618.1, read as the reverse complement.
AGTCCCTACAGTCTTCTTTCTGGATTCAGATGGCTTTCTCTCCTTCACAATCTATTGGAACTGGACTGAATCACCTCCTTGAAAAGAGCCACGTCCATCAGAATTGATCATCACATAATAATCTTGTTGCCATATACAATGTAATCTTGGTTCTGCTCATTTCACTTAACATCAGTTCACATAAGTCTCTCCAGGCATCTCTGAAATTATCCTGTTTGTCATTCCTTACAAAACAAAAATAAATGTGTGATTTATAAGAAAATAGACAAGTATAGAAGAATTGCAAGCTTGGTTTCCTCTTGTGTAAAGATTTTAGTTTCAGTTTGCTTTGTTGCTCATTCTGTGGGCTAGCAAACATATCAGAGCTCATCAGTAGTTAGGTCGAAGCTATGGTATACTCTTTGAGAATGGTTATCAGTCTCTAATTGTCATTTGGAATTTAGAACTGGAATAGAACTGGAAAAGCCTTAAGTCTCACCTAGTCAAACCCTATAATTTTACAGATGGGCCTGAGCAAATTGAGGTCTACAAAAATAAAAGAACATGTTTATAGCCACATGGAGAATGACACATTTTAGGCTCCCAGTCTCCCAGTCTAGTATTTTTTCAAGTTGTCAAAAATCAAATTAAAAGCTTACTATGAGGCAGGTAATGCTAAATTGGGGGAGTGGGGTGGGGAGGGAAGAGGGATACCAAGAAAGGCAAAAATGCTATTAACTTTTCTCAAGGTGTTGACACTCTAAGAGGAGTGAGAACAAAGAAACAAATCTTAAAACAAGATACCATATCTATAACTATATCTAGTATGTCTTATAGAGGGGACTAAAGTATAAGAAAATTGGAAAAGTAAGAAGGGACAGGAGATGAAGGGCTTAAAAAGCCAAAAAAAATTTTGTATTTGATTCTGGAAGTAATGTGAGGTGGATTATTGGCAATAATCTAAGTGTGAGATTTTAAAGATCTGAACCAACAGGTCAGAAAAGAAGGGGGCCTTATCTAGACAAAGCTTTGGCAATGAATTGGATATGAAGATTGAGATAGTGAGGAGTCGAGGATGACATTCAGATGGTGAGTCTGGGAGGTTGGGAAGATGGTGGTATCCTATAGACAAGTAATAGGAATATTTGAAGAGACAAGGATTTGGGGGGGAAAAGGAAGAAGTTAACTTTTGGACATAATGAATTTAGAATGATATCTACTTTGTCAGAACATCTGGTTGTATATATTCACAAGGCATTTATTTATTTATTTTTAGTTTTGTATTAACTCCTTTATTTTTTTAAAATTAATTTTATAATTTTTTTGACAGTACATATGCATGAGTAATTTTTTTTTTTTTTTTTACAATATTATCCCTTGTATTCATTTTTCCAAATTTTCCCCTCTCTCCCTCTATTCCCTCCCCTAGATGACAGGCAATCCCATACATATTAAATGTGTTACAGTTTAACCTAGATACAATATATGTGTGTAAATCCAATTTTCTTGTTGCACGGTAAGAATTGGATTCCGAAGGTATAAGTAACCTGGGTAGAAAGACAGTAGTGCAAACACTTTACATTCAATTCCCAGTGTTCCTTCTCTGGGTGTAGCTGTTTCTGTCCATCATTGATCAACTGGAAGTGAGTTGGATCTTCTTTATGTTGAAGATTTCCACTTCCATCAGAATATATCTTCGTACAGTATTGTTGTTGAAGTGTATAGTGATCGCCTAGTTCTGCTCAATTTCACTCAGCATCAGTTGATGTAAGTCTCTCCAAACCTCTCTGTATTCATCCTGCTGGTCATTTCTTACAGAGCAATAATATTCCATAACATTCATATACCATAATTTACCCAACTACTCTCCAGTTGATGGACATCCATTCATTTTCCAGTTTCTAGCCATTACAAAAAGGGCTGCCACAAACATTTTGGCACATACAGGTCCCTTTCCCATCTTAAGTATTTCTTTGGGATATAAGCTGGATCACAGGGTATGCACAGTTCGATAACTTTTTGGGTATAGTTCCAAATTGCTCTCCAGAATGGCTGGATTCTTTCACAACTCCACCAACAATGTATTAGTGTCCCAGTTTTCCCACATCCCCTCCAACATTCATCATTATTAGTTCCTGTCATCTTAGCCGATCTGACAGGTGTGTAGTGGTATCTCAGAGTTGTCTTAATTTGCATTTCTCTGATCAATAGTGATTTGGAACACTTTCATATGAGTGGAAATAGTTTCAATTTCATCCTCTGAAAATTGTCTGTTCATATCCTTTGACCATTTATCAATTGGAGAATGGTTTGATTTCTTGGGATTTTTTTTTTTTTTTTTTCCTTTGAGGCTGGGGTTAAGTGACTTGCTCAGGGTCACACAGCTAGGAAGTGTTAAGTGTCTGAGACCAGATTTGAACTTGGGTCCTCCTGAATTCAAGGCTGGTGCTCTATCCACTATGCCATCTAGCTGCCCCCGAATGGTTTGATTTCTTATAAATTAGTCAGTTCTCTATATATTTTGGAAATGAGGCCTTTATCAGGACTTTTAACTGTAAAAATATTTTCCCAATTTGTTACTTCCTTTCTAATCTTGTTTGCATTAGTTTTGTTTGTATTCACAAGGTATTTATGAGGCTGAAAGTCTGGAGAGATTTTGGAGCTACTAGATAAGTAGTTCTGAGAATCATCTGCATATAGATAATTGAATTCAGGAATTGATTAGAATGCCTAATGAAACTTTTATTGGGTTCTACTAAGCCTTGGGGATAAGAGGAGAACCCAGGGAAGGCAATGTTATAAAAACAAAATGTAATGGAGCAGAGGGTGATAGCATGAAAGGCTGCAAAGGTCTTGAAAGAGAAGTATTGAGAAAAAGTCTTTAGATTTGTCAATTAAGAGAAACTGGTAACTTTGGAGATAGGACTTTTAGTTGAATAATGAATTATAGAGAGTTTAAAAAGGGGAATAATTACTGGCATTTGTAAAGTATCTTCTGTAAGCCAGGTGCTGTGCTAAGGGCTTTGTAAAGATCTCATTTGCTCTTCACAACAACCCTGAAAGTAGGTACTGTTGTTATCCTTATTTTACAAATAAGGAAACTTAGGAAAGCAGAATTTAAGTGATCAGCTTAGTGTCACACAACTAGTATGTCTGAGGCTGGACTTGAACTCAGATCTTCACAACGCCAGGCCCAAAGTTCTTATCATCTGAAATAGCTAGCAGATGCCTAAGGTGAGGAACAAGTTGGGAAAAGAAGGTATCTATTGTAGAAGGCTTTTTCAGTCAGGTTAGTCAAAAAGGAATAAAGAGATGTAGGATGATAGAGATGGTTGAATCAATTGAAGGAGTGTGTGTGTGTGTGTGTGTGTGTGTGTGTGTGTGTGTGTGTGTGTGTGTGTGTTTTAAATGAGGCTATATAGTTATGTTAGCAGTCTGAATGATAGCAGCAGATATATAGGATGAGATGGAAGATTTATGAGGATACATAGTCTGATAGGCTGGAATAATATCATTTGTTTTCAAAGAAAAGGGCTACTTTTTATGGAACTTGGATGAAGGAACAGGGGAAGAAATCTCAGTTATGTGATATGAGGCAAGGGAAGATTTAGGAAATTATATCAAATTTTTCAGTAAAATAATGAGGCTATTTCTTAGCCTAGAAAGTAGGGAAGGGAAGCTGTGAGAGGTTTGAGGAGGAATGAAACCTTTGAGGAAAGCCGTTGTGATGAATGGGTTAGGGCCTTATAGCTGGGACATTTACTTTTTTTAATTCATCTCTCTATCACTTTTGTGAATTATATGAATGAATGAAAAAAAAAAACTCTCATTATTTCCTAAACATTGTGCCAAACTCTGGGGTTACAAATAGAAAAAAGAATGAGATAGTTTCTACTTTGCAGTAGTTCACATTGCAGTTGAGAAGACATATGAAAACATTGTAATATAAGATGGCAGGATCCAGGGATCTTTAGGATCACCAGAAGGTCAGATGGTAGTGTCCAAGAGTCTATAGGAAATAGGAATGGACCATATGGTAAGTCCTGGTTGGGATAGAATCAGGCTAAACTGGTAAGTCCTGGTGATCCTCTATCTCATTAGAAGTCTTGTGGCCTCCTAGTTTATCCAAATGATATGAATAGCCAGATAGCTCTTCCTATTATTGGGGAGTAGAAGAGAAGAATAATTCTGTACTTTGCATTTTAGCACAGATCTGCTATAGATGATGATTAATGGAACATTTCTATTTGAAGCATTTCTAGAAGAGAGAAGTATCAAAATTGGTATAATTTTCGTGTCATTTACAGCCCATCTTCTACATTTATATTCCAAGGCCATTTGAGATAACTTTTATTTATTTTTTAAATTAATTAATTTATTTTAGTACACATTACTTTAATGAATCATATTGAAAGAGAAAAATCAGAACAAAAGGGAAAAACCAGGGAAGAGAAAAAAATAAAACAACCAGAAAAAGGAAGTGAGCATAGCATGTGTTTATTTACATGCAATCTTCATAGTTCTTTTTCTGTCTGCAATGGCATTTTTTTTTGTCCAAAGTTTATTGAGATTGCTTTGGATCACTGAACCAGTGAGAAGAGCCAAGTCTTTTTTTTTTTTTTTCCTTTTTTTTTCCTTTTATAATTATAAAATTTTTTTTATAACATTATCCCTTGTATTCATTTTTCCAAATGTTCCCCTCTCTCCCTCTACTCCCTCCCCTAGATGACAGGCAATCTCATACATTTTACATGTGTTACAGTATAACCTAGATACAATATATGTGTGTAAATCCAATTTTCTTTTTGCACATTAAGTATTAGATTCCAAAGGTATAAGTAACCTGGGTAGATAGACAGTAGTGCTAACAATTTACATTCACTTCCCAGTGTTCTTTTTCTGGGTGTAGTTGTTTCTGTCCATCATTGATCAACTGGAAGTGAGTTGGATCTTCTTTATGTTGAAGATAATCCACTTCCATCAGAATATATTTTCATACAGCATTGTTGTTGAAGTGTATAGTGATCTTCTGGTTCTGTTCATTTCACTCAGCATCAGTTCATGTAAGTCTCTCCAAACCTCTCTGTATTCATCCTGCTGGTCATTTCTTACAGAGCAATAATATTCCATAGCCTTCATATGCCATAATTTACCCAACCATTTTCCAATTGATGGACATCCATTCATCTTCCAGCTTCTAGCCACTATGAAAAGAGGTGCCACAAACATTTTGGCACATACAGGTCCCTTTCACCTCCTCAGTATTTTTTTGGGATATAAGCCCAATAGCAGCAATGCTGGATCAAAGGGTATGCACAGTTTGATAACTTTTTGGGCATAATTCCAAATTGCTCTCCAGAATGGCTGGATTCTTTCACAACTCCACCAACAATGTATTAGTGTCCCAGTTTTCCCACATCCCCTCCAATATTCATCATTATTTGTTCCTGGATCTTAGCCAATCTGACAGGTGTGTAGTGGTATCTCAGAGCTGTCTTAATTTGCATGAGAAGAGCCAAGTCTTTCTTGTTGTTCATAGCCCAATCTTGCTGTTAATATGTACATGATATTCCTGGTTCTACTTGTTTTGCTCACCATCAGTTCATGTAAATCTTTCCAGTACTTTCTAAAATCATCTTGTTCATCATTTTTTATAGAACAGTAATATTCCATTGCCTTCATATATCACAGTTTATTCAGCCATTCCCCAATTAATGGACATCTATTCATTTTATAATTTTTTTGTTACCATAAAAAGAGCTGATACAAACATTTTTGCATAGATGGGTCCTTTCCCTCATTTATGATTTTCTTGGATTCATAAATTCTGTACTGTAATATAGACCCAGTAGTGACACTGCTAGGTCAAAGTGTACGCATAGCATATGATAGCATAGTTCCAGATTGCTCTTCAGAAAAATTGTATCACTGCACAGCTCCACCAACAAAACATTAGTGTCCCTCCAATATTTATCATTACTGTAAGCCAATTTGAGATGTGTGAGGTAATACTGCAGAGTTTTAATTTACATTTCTCTAATCAATAGTGATTTAGAGCATTTTTTCATATAATTATAAATGGCTTTAATTTCATCATCTGAAAATTGGCTGTTCATATCCTTTGACCATTTACCAATTGGGGAATGACTTGTATTCTTATAAATTTAACACAGTTCTTTATATATTTTAGAAATGAGGCTTTTATAAATATTGGCTATAAAGATTTTTTCCCTTTTAATCTTGTTTCCGTTGGATTTGTTTGTGCAAAAACCTTTTAATTTAATGTAATTTAAATTGTCTATTTTGTTCTTCTTTGGTCATAAATTCCCCCCTCCTCCAAAGATCTGACAGGAAAATTATCCTTTGCTCTTCTAATATGTTTATGGTATCATTCTTTATGCCCAAATCATGAATCTATTTTGACCTTATTTTCATATGGATTATGAGATGTAGGCCTATCCCGAGTTTTTGACATACTATTTTCCAGTTTTCCCAGCAATTTTTGTCAAATAATGAGTTCTTCCAAAAGCTGGAGTTTGGGGGTTTATCAAATGCAAGATTACTATAGACCATGATTATTATGTAGTGTGTATCTAATCTATTTAACTTATCCATCACTTTCTTAGCCAGTACCAAATGGTTTTGATGACTGCTGCTTTATAATAGAGTTTTAGTTTTGGTACTCTTAAGCCACCATCCTTTGTGGCTTAAGGATTTTTTTTTCCATTAATTTCCTTGATATTCTTGACCTTTTGTTCTTCCAGATGAATTTTGTTATTATTTTTTCTAGTTCTATAAGATAATATTTTAGATGTTTGGTTGGTATGTCACTGAATGGGTAGATCAATTTAAGCAGAATTATTATTTTTATATTAGTTCGGTTTACCCATGAGCAATTGATACTTTTCAGTTGTTTAGATCTGACTTTATTTGTGTGAGAAGTGTTTTGTAATTGTGTTCATATAATTGTTGGGTTTGTCTTGGCAGGTAGGTGCCCAAATATTTTATTTTTCTCTAGTTATTTTAAATGGTAATTCTTTTTCTGTCTATTCATTTTGTGAATAACATGAAGAAATGCTGATGATTTGTATGGGTTTATTTTATATTCTGCAACTTTGCTAAAGATGTTAATTGTTTTTAGTAGGTTTTTGGATGATTTTTTTTTTTTTTTTTTTAGGATTCTCTAAGAGTATTATTTGCAAAGAGTGATAGTTTTATTTCCTCATTGCCTATTCTAATCCCTGCAATTTCTTTCTAGCATTTCTAGTACAATGTTGAATAACAGTGATGATACTAGGCATCCTTGTTCTACCCTTAATCTTATTGGGAATGTGTCCAGCTTCTCTCCATTACAAAATAATGCTTGCTATGAGTTTTAAATGGATACTGCTTATTATTTTAAGGACCCTTTCTCCCTATGTTCTTTAATGTTTTTAATAGGAATGGATGCTGTATTTTTTCAAAAGCTTGTTTTGCATTTATTGAGATTGTCACATGATTGCTCTTGGTTTTATAATTGATATGGTTGATAAAGGTAGTAGTTTTCCTGATATTGAACCAGCCCTGCATTCCTGATATAAATCCCATTTGGTCATAGTTTATTATCTTGCTGATAAGTCACTATAATCTCTTTGCTAATATTTTATTTAAATTTTTTGCATCAATATTAATTAGAGAGATTGGTCTGTAATTTTCTTTCTCTGCTTTGACTCTTCCTGATTTAGGTATCAGTACCATATTTGTGTCATAGAAGGATTGAGGTTACTTTTATAGGAGTTTTTAACCAGGAAAAGATTATAATATATTAAAATACAGTTTGGGATTAACATTCCAATTTATTCTTCAGTAAAACTACTCAGTTCTTGAGTTTCTTGTCTAAGATCAATATTTTAATATTTTTTGGATAATTTCATGTAGATCGTGCTATATCCTGGGGGCAATTATTATTATTATTATTATGGGACTTCTTTAATTGTATCAATAACCCAATTACCAGGCTGAGGGAAGGAGAAAGCCATGATATTTTATCTTACTTTTATCTTCCAATAACTCTTTATTCTTGACTTGACTTACTCACTTTGCTTAAGAAGCAAAGTCTGGAAAGGCTTGAGGCTGACTTTTACCTGAGTGGCAAACAAGTAAAACATGGGTGTGCTCCCTGCAGCATGTCTGAAGAGCAAGAGGTGACTCAGGAGCTGCCATTAGCTCCCCTTCTCCTTGCTGCTCTTTTAACACCTGAGGCAGTTTTAAATGTGAGCTGCTGACCCAGGTGTGGCAGAGATTCTGGGAATTGTGAGGGCAGTTGGGGTGCAGCTAAATGAAGCAGAGATATCATGAAGTCCGTGCTAACTTTCTCCTCTCTATGTTATTAGGCTGGTGACCATGACATACCAGGTCCTCCTCCCATCAAGAGTATCTCTACTGGGCATAGTGCTTTGGCTACTGGCAGCTGCACATTTCTCTTCATGTCATAATAATCATGTTCAGGTGAGTGTTTGATTCACGAACAAGAAGAAGCCTAGAACTGGGCTAAAGAAATCACTGGCATTTCTTGGGGCTGCTAGAGAAGAGAATTACCTTTGTTCCTCCTAACTTGAATGAGTGAGACAGCATTAGGTGGCTCCAGTTTTTTGCTACTTACCGGTAGCATGCATATATGTGTCTATCTCTATCTGCCTGATGAGAAAGTTTCTGAAGGCTGTCTTAAAATCTAATGGTAAGGAAGCTCATGATTCTAATGAAGGTGAAAAACTGATGATAGAGATCCTTAAATGTCTTTTCCTTTTCTCTCTTTTTGTCTTTTTCCTTTTGTCTTCTCTCCCTTTTTTTCTTCTATTCTTTCTTTACCAACATAGCTTCTGCCACAGCTGGCATCCCATTATCTGGGGAAATAACATGAAACACAAGGTCCTCTTGGGCTTACTTTTCCTTTAGAATTTACTTTCTGCCCTTGACCATGCTGCTGCCTTAGAGGGAAGCCTTTATTGTTATTTCTCTGATATCTCACCCTCCCTTGCTCACTTGGGTCCTTCCCCATAGACTCTTCCTGAGGTTCCATCTAAGCATTGAGTAAAATGCTTCCAGGCTTTCCAGTGAGAGGCCCTTAAAGTGCAAATGACAATTGTGATCAAATTAATAAAAATCTTTAGTGCTGCCAAGGTTCACCTTTGGCTCATGGCAAATTTCCACCTTCTTTCTAAAATCATTTATTTTCTCTCCTTTGTTTCTCAACCCTGCTTGTAGTTAAGCTAGAGAAAATGTGTTCTCTAGACTCATTTGTTCCTTTGAACCTTCAATGCTCTCTCATGAATATCCTTTTAGAACTGTTTTCATTATTACCCTTAAAGGGAATAATATAATGGGATTATAGTGTCAGTATTCTGTGCAGTGTTACTGTGGGTTCTACTTGGGATGTGGGTTCTACTAGAGTATCTGGCTTAGCTGGATGCCCTGGGAAAAGATAATGAGAGATGAAGAGGGGGTTGTTTCCCTGTTCTTGCCCTCTTGAAAATGAGTCAGTTTTGTGTTTCCCAGGTTTGTGAGGATTCCCTACCTCCCCCTTGAGCTTTAACAGATGCACAATTAACAAAAGCATGCTGACGAATTTACTTAAAGACTTTTGTGTTATTAAGTCCCTTTTGGATAATAGTCCAACCAAATAAATGAGCTTTCAGAGCAATAATTATTCTGGCCCATTTATATTAGCTCTATTGAGTCTAGTCTGAGGAAAAAAATGTTAATACTGACTTTCATCAACAGAAGCTGCTTTTATCCTTATGGCTGTTTCTAAGCTGTATCCATTTGTCATAATCTTTCATCATGTGCTAAGCACAAGTAGGAGTTGAAGTGTCTTTCCTCTCATACCATAAAAATTGCTGTCCTGGTGGCATTTAAAATCTAAATTATGCAGTCAGCCACCTTCACAACAGTAAAAATGGATTCTTAATGATATATTCATGGGTGCCCAGAGCACAGGCTAACAGTACCAACAACCTGAAATTACACTTTCTCAAAGGCATTTGTGCAAACCATTGAAAATCTTTTGGAAAGGTTGACTGTGCTGAACAAGGAACTTTCTGCTTCTTGTTCTTCAGTGGCCCTGGCCTCCCTCCCTTTCCTACACCTGCTAGGGAAGGGTTTCTTCAACTTTTTCCACTTACATTCCCTTTTCTCCTGCGAAATGTATATGTGATCCCAAGTATATAGATGTCTGAAGTAAGTATACAAATAAAACATTTACTGATAATAAATAATAATTTCTCAGATTTCTACATTGGAGTTGGGATCCACCATTTAAGAAGCTTAGTTTTAGCGGCCCAAATGAAATCCTGCAATTCTGATCTTTGTAGGATAGTTAAATGGTGTGAGGAGTATGGAATACAATATAATAAAATAAACATTTAAGTGCCTATTTTGTGCCAGGCACTGGACTAATGTGCCCTGGGATATATAAGTAAGAAAAAAAAGACAATCCCTCCCCTCAAGGAATGCATGGACTAATGTAGGAAGACAACACACACAAAAGGAATTTGGAAAAGGAAGGTAGAGTTAGTGTAGCAAGGTTGGGGCTGGAGGAGAGATACCCTTTGAGGGAGCATCAACCAAGTAGAACTGCAAATGGGAGAGTTAATCCAGTGCAGTACAATTGTGTCTGAGATAACACACACCATGTTGTCACTCATGGTGAAGAGACTGCCCATGATAGAGGGTTCAGGTTTTAAATTGACAACTATCTGGATTCTATAATTTGAGAGGTTTCTATTCCTAAATGTCCCTTTGATTGATTTCATATTTGGCATAGTATTCTGCCAGAAGAGTTTTGTTCCTTTAAATAAAAATTTAGTCCTCTGTTAAAATATGAATGCCTCTGGAGGCCTGGAAAGTATTAAGGCATTATCATCTTTTAACTCAGTTTATCTGATTATTTTTCTCCTCACTGCTAGTTAAAAGCAGGGTCTGAAGAGTTTAAGGAAGGGGAGGACCTATCTGGGGGGGGATTTTGGATTTTGGAAACCAAGTAGTCAGTAGAGGAGGTAAAAGGTTATAATTACATTCACATAGAGCATATATTCAATGTCAGAAAGAACAGTAAAGATAATTTCTTCTAACTTTCAGATCTTACAGATGAGGAAATACTACTAGGGTATATGTGTGTGTGTGGTTTTTTTTTTTTTTTTAATTTCCATTTCTAAATTCTTTCCTTCCTTCCTTCTCCAAAGCCATTGAGAAAGCAAGAATGTGATAACTGTCATACATATGAAGTAATGCAAAACATTTCTGTATTAACATATTTTAGGGAAAAAATAACAAGAAAAACAAACATGCTTCAATTTGCACTTTGAGTCCTTATGAGTTCTTTGGAATGGTCATGGATCATTGTGTTGATCTGAAGCTAAGTCTTTTATAATTGATTTATCATTACAATTACAATTATTGTGTACAATGTTCTCTTACTTCTGCTCATTTTGTTTTGTGTCAGTTCGTATAAATCTTCCTCAAATTTTCCAAAACCATTCCCTTCATAATTTTTTTTTTATAGCACACTTGTATTCTATCACATTGATTTACTATATCTTGGAGCCATTCTCCAACATCCCATCAATTCTAATTCTTTGTCAACACAGAGCTGCTATAAATATTTTTGTTCATATCAGTCTGTTTTCCTTTGATCTAGTATCAGTATTGTGGGGTCAGAAGTATGCATACTTTTATAGTTTTTTTGGCGTAATTCCAAACTGGTCTCCAGAATAGTTGGACCATCTCACAGTACTACCCAAAAAGGCATTAATGTCCCTATTTTTGCACATGCCTTCCAGCATGCTATTTTCCTTTCTGATAAAGTAGCCAATATGACAGGTGTGAAGTGGTACCTCAGAATTGTTTTAATTTGCATTTTTCTAATTACAGATATAGAGCAGATTTTTTTTTCCTCCTGAGGCTGGGGTTAAGTGACTTGCCCAGGGTCACACAGCTTGGAAGTGTTAAGTGTCTGAGATCAGATTTGAACTCAGGTCCTCCTGAATTCAGGAGCACTCTATTCACTGCGCCACCTAGCTGCCCCTATAGAGCAGATTTTAATGTGACTTTTGATAATATGATTTCTTTTTAATTTTGAATTCTGTTCAGCAAACATTTATAATTTACTCATTTTTAACATTAATTTAAAAAAAATTATTTTCAAATTTTCTTCCTTTCCCCCCTCCCCCTATCCATCATGAAGGCAAAAATGCATTCTCAATTATATTTGTGAAATCATGCAAACATTTCCAAGTTAGCCATGTTGCAAAAACAACAACAGCAACAACAAAACTCCAAATCAAAAAACAACCTCCCTCCCCCCCCCAAATCCAAGAAAAATAAAGTGAAAAAAATTTGTTGCAATCTGCATTGAGGCTGTGGAATTTCTTTTTATGGAAGTAGGTAGTATTTTTATATGATTTCTTCTTCTAAAACTTTCCTGTTCATATCCTTTGACCATTTTTCAATTGGATAATGGCTCTTATTTTTATAAATTTGCTTTAATTCCTTATATGTTTGAGAAATGAGACTTTTATCAGAGAAACTTGCTGTACAATTTTCCCTTAAGTTTCTTGTTTTCCTTTGAAGTTTAGTTACATTTATTTTGTTTGTGCAAAATCCTTTTATTTGAATATAATAAAAATTATCTATTTTACCTCTTGTGGTCCTTTCTATCTCTTGTTTGATCATGAATTTTTCCTTATTAATCTGACAGGTAACTTCTGTGCTCCCCTTATTTGCTTATGAATATTAGTTTATTTATAGAGTTCTTGCTTGCATTTATCAGTCTCTTGACAAACCTGTGAAATTATTAGTGCAAATTGTACTTCTTTTTATATAGGAGGAAACCAGGAAAGGTTACTTCCCTAGATACACAGCTGGTTTGTGACAAAGCTGGGAGTCTCACCAAGGCCTCTTGATTCTAGAGCTAATCTCATACTAACTATATGGTGAATGCAGGGGTACAGTTAGAGAACTGAATAGTTTTTTGAGGTAGTTCACCTAGTTCAGCCTCTCCTTCCCTATTCTTTGTCAGTATAGGAGACTGAAGCTAAGAGATAGCAAAGTGGCTGATCCAGTTCACACTAATTTTAGTAAGCAATAGAGCTGGAATTTGCCCCCAAACTCCACATCTAGTTTTCTAATTCTTGTTCATATGAGTGTTTTTCTTTGATCTAGTATCAGTATTGTGGGGTCAGAAGTATGCACACTTTTATAGTGGCACCATGAATGGTACATCATGCAGTGTCAGTTTGAGCTATATTTATTTGAAGTGGACTGATTTTTCCTATGAATATGCTTGTACGTTTATCCATAATACCTTGCTTCTTCAGATTTGTACTGAAAAAGTCACTGGGTCTAATTTCTTTTGGCCTGTTTGCTACAAGTCTAGAATTAGGATAGGAAGAAAATTCCACGAGGTTTCCTCTCATGACAGTGAGGAGTGAAGCTTGAAAAGAGAAAAAAATTATTAATATTTTTTCATTTAAAATCTCTATCATAAACTCAAAAGTGTTATAGACCCTTTCTCATTAATCCTTTCTACCTTTCCAAGGGAGTTAGACAAAGTGTCCCAGAACTGATTTTAGCTTGGGTATTTTTTCCTTTTCATTGTAATTAGTCTTCCACTCTTCTTATAGTAAGTCAGTAAGTTTGTTAAGCACCTACTATGTGTCAGGCTCTTTGGAAGTCACTGAAGATATCTTCTAGGAGCTCACAATCTAATGGACAGACCATAAACAAAAATACATACAAACTATATTTATGATAAGATAGAAAATGGTTAAAAGAGGGAAGGCACTAGAATTAAGAAGGATGGGGAAAGATCTGGAAGAAGAAGCTGGGATTTTTGTTGGAATCTGAAGGAAGGCAGGGAAACTAAGAAGTGATAAGGAAAAGTGGATAACAAGATAAAGTACTTCGAACTGATGTCAGTGTCTTGTTGAGGGAACAGTTAGTATCATCTTATCAAAAAATACATGAGCAAGGGGAGGATCAGATATGAGAAAATTGGAAAGGTGACATGACTTTTGAACAAACAAGTTTTGTTCTGGATATATCATTTAGGACCATAGTCTTTATTTAAGCGCCGGGATTTTGACTTCATACTACATCTCAGCCACCAACTATTTTCTCTTTACCTGTCCTTAACTTGTTTCATCTTTAGGAAAATATGGAGTCATGTTCTCTCTGTCAACCAGCTAAAGTGGGTCACATTTTTTTTTTTTTTTAATACAGAATCATTTCTCATTGTCCAATCCAGAGAAGAATAGTATCCAGGAAAAAAAAAAGGCATCATCAGAACAGGAACTTGACAATGAAGACCTGAAAGTGTTTTATCCCACAAACCAATGGCAGACCCTTCAGCCAGGTAATGAATTTAATTCCAGGCCTGGTCCTTCCTTTCTGGCAAAGAGATTTGACCAAAAAGAAAACCCAAAACAAACTAACCCTAAAAATGTACTTTGAATTGAGCCTGCATATTATTTTTGATCTTGAGAGTCCAGTTTTGAAAAGAACAGTGTCTCTTTGGCCTGCAGGAGGGGACCAATGCTGTGAGTGAGGCGGGTTCTGGTGGGGAGGGCGAGGTTAAGGGAAGGTTCATTATCCAGCAGTACAAAAATTCCAATACTTAAGTGCCCTGGCAGGCAGGTGGTGGGTGGCTGTGCTTTCTGAGCAAGTGATTGAAAACTTTCTTTCCTTGCAGTTCTGAAGCATAGGAAAGGCAGGGACATGTGCCTCACTTGGCAAATGCTATTTTGGTCTCTGCTGTTCAGCTCTTTGCTGCCGAAATATTGTTCACTGGAGAGTCCTGAGCATTGGTGCAGGACAGAATTATTCTGCAATTAAAGGGACCTGTGCCAGTGTTCCAGGTGAAAAGTCAGATTCTACCTTTGAGCTGGACATTGTTTTTAGATGGGAGGTATCCCCTGAATTAGAGGAAACTTCAACTTTTCATCTGGCCTGTACTTGGGATCCAGAGAAAATCATGTAGTGAGACTAAAACTGAAAAACTCAACTTTTCTTCCATTTACCATTTAACAGGACTGTGGAGCCATTGGGAAGGAAGCAGCTCTCAGATTCCCTTTAATCTTCAGGTGTGGGCAAAGGACAAAGGAAATGGGTTTAGATTTCATTTCATGAACTTAGGGGTAAGAAACCCCCTAGGTCAAAGCATTTTTTTTTTTAAATCTCTCTGAATTTTACCTTTTTTTTCCCACTGTGTAGAATATTTACCCAGAAAGAAAGAATTGTTTTTCTCTACTTTCAATCTAGGGTGAATAGTTGGATTTTGAGGAGGAAGAGGGAAAAGAAAATCAGTTACCATTTTATATTTGGAATTTGTGGTGTGTCTACTCTGCTGTATCATTATCTATTGAATGGGGAAGTGTTCTGGCTGGGCCCACTTGGATAAATGGTGGTTTTTCTGTGGTTCTGTAGAGAAGGGTTGTGCTCATACATCAAGTACACCTCTGTGTGTGTGTGTGTGTGTGTGTGTGTGTGTGACAGTGACATTAATTCCCATTTCATTTTCCTCTTTGTCCTGAGTTTCCCTTTGGATACTCTTTTGAGAGGAGAACAAGATACTCTATGTAGGATAAGTTGATTCTCATCTATGGGAATTATATTCTGCAGATAATAAAGGACATTTGCAATATTGCAGGAGGTGTTGCTACAATACTCATTCCAAAACTCTTCCTCTCAGCTGGTACAAGGTCGCATTGAAACCGCTGAGGATGGCAACAATGTTATGTCAGTGGTCCATTGTCAATGGTTCATCACTGCATCCTTGCTGACTATATTTCCCTGTGCCGTAGCAGTCATCAACGTTTACTCTTCCATCTTGCTACATTTGTAAGAATATAGTTCATGCTGAGCCCACAAACAATTGTTCTAATGAAACAATGATGAATTACCAAGTCCAGATGGTTAGGTACAGAGCTAATATTGGGCAGCTCATATTTCAGGGGCTAACTAACATGTTGGATCCTGGAGCTCCTCTGTCTTTATTTTCCCTGCTTTTGTAGTGCTGATTTTCATGTGGGGGTGGGAGAGGGGGAGGTGAAGGTTGAGTCTTGAATTGTAGTTGGACAACAGCATGATTCCATGTGATGTTCCTTTGCAAATGCAAATGATAAAGGCTATATTTTGTCGAAAGAGATGAATACCTTTGATGAAATAGAGATGAATGTCTCCTCAGAAAAAAGTGTTTTTATTAATAGAGAAAGAGGAAAGCTTCATTGTGTCCTTTTAACATGTAAGCTCTGATATCTGGGATAAATCTGTTTACTTCAGTCTTACAAAAAGTTGATCAACAATTCTGATGGACATGGCTCTCTTCAACAATGAGATGACCCAAACCAGTTCCAATTGTTCAATAATGAAGAGAACCAGCTACACCCATTGAAAGAACTATGGGAAATGAGTGAGAACCACAACATAGCATTTCCATTTTTTCTGTTATTGTGCATTTTTGTTTTCCTTCTCAGGTTTTTTTTATTTTTTTATTTTTTTTTATTTTAACCTTCTTTCTAGATCCAATCTTTCTCTGCAGTAAGATAACTATATAAATACATATACATATATTGTATTTAACATGTACTTTAACATATTTAACATGTATTGGACTACCTGCCATCTGGAGAGAGGGTGGGGGGAAGGGAGGTAAAAGTCGGAATAGAAGGTTTTGCAAAGGTTAATGTTGAAAAATTACCCATGTATATGTCTTGTAAGTAAAAGCTATTTTAAAAAAAAGTTTGGTTTTTTTTTTTTTTTCCCCTGAGGCTGGGTTAAGTGACTTGCCCAGGGTCACACAGCTAGGAAGTGTTAAGTGTCTGGGACCAGATTTGAACTTGGGTCCTCCTGAATTCAAGGCTGGTGCTCTATCCACTGTGCCACCTAGCTGCCCCGGAAAAAAAAAAAAAAAAAGTTGATCAAAATTCTATTTTTAATTTACTCTCGAACTTTGTGCCTTTACTCTTGTCTTGTAGCTTCTCAAAAGTCCTTTACAACTTTTCCTTTCCATGGTTTTCTTTCCAGCTGTCTAATAGGCTATAAACCTATCTTTTTACAGGAATCCTCAAAAGTCAGAAATTGAATTTGAATCCCAGAAACCTGAGGTGATGCACTCTTCATTTCGTGCCTTCATTTTCCTTCTATGTCTGGTGTATTCTTACCTGATTGTGTTTCTGACCTTGAAGAATTCTTTAGATGTACTGAAAAAAGTAGAGGTGGAGGAAAAAGCTTGAGAATTCAGGGCCTTGGGATACACTCAGTGTCTCATGTTTGAAGGTTTCAGTGTTTACAGATGGAAGTATGCTATTTAAGAAAGGTTCTTTTCAGCAAAAGCATATTTGGAGTGGCTAACAAGCTGTGAGGTTCATTGGAGACATAAATTTGCAATAAATTGGAGCCTCTTATATGAGCATTCACTCTCTGTGGTCCACTATCCCCTTCCCCCCTTCTGTAATCAAAATGTAATTATGAACTTTACATTCAGAAATCTTTCTGGCAGCAATCAAGAGAACTATCTTCCTCTGGGGAAGTGGAATTCACTCAAATGAAGGAGAATAGCTCATCCCACTGGAGACTCCTGAAAACTCCATGCTTGATAGACTTAAGTAGGGAAATTTTCACCTGCTTAATCCTCAGGTTTGACTCTCAAATTAACAGTCCCAGTAGGTAGTCATGTGACAAGTCTTTTTTTTCCCCATTCATTTGACCTGAAACTTTTTTTTTTTTTAAATGGGCCAATGATGATAAAATCTTTTTTTTTTTTTTTTTTTTTTGGGGGGGGGGTGAGGCAATTGGGGTTAAGTAACTTGCCCAGGATCACACAGCTAGGAAGTGTTATATGTCTGAGATCAGATTTGAACTCAGGTCCTCCTGACTTCAGAGCTGCCTCCATTAACCTGAAACTTTCAACGAAATATAAGGCTCAATGAGTCCTGTGATATAGAGGTAAAAACTTGCATAGTAGTCAGTTCTTTCTTTGCTCTCAGGAGAGATTGAAAGAATAGAGTTAAATGTAAACAGGGAGAATTCAGATTTTTTTTTTTTTAGATTTTAGAAGGGACTCTTATTGTAATGGTTGTGAGACTCAGGTCACTAAGGATGTTATTGTAGGAATCTTCTTTAGTGATTTTTAAAAAACGTAAATAGTTTGTCTATAGTATTATCAAAAAACTAGGCATTCAACTTGATGGCCTCTTGAGGTTTCTATCACTTCTTTTATTCCATGAATTTAATCCTAACCTTGCATTTCTAAACCCATTATAATAGCCTGAAGATGTGCTGCAGCAAGGAGTTGGTTATATTATACCAGAGTCTAAGGAAACTTATTTCCCTAGAAATAAAGACTAGATATGAAAAATAGAAATAGTTTGTAGTTAGTATTGTGTTCATGGGGAAGAAACTCATCATGTTTCCTGTGGTCTCAGACCTCAGAGAATGTACCAACAACCTGTGGCAACATTCTTCAATCTACCTGAAAATTTTTTATCATCCATTCCTCTAGTCATTGTATCACCAAGACACTCCTGAAACAATTTATCAGTTTTTGAATTCAAGTAAGCAGCCTTGTTCTGTGTTTCTTGTTCCTGGAAGTGATTTTTCTTACTTTTAGGGTTTATTTTAGGAGCTGTCTCACCTAAAAGAAAGTGTTTAAGTGTGGATATAGTGTGAGACATTCACTGTAACTCTGCAGTGCTATTTTTCAAGGGATGCTGAGTAGAGTGTAACACCCTGAAAGAAATTTTTCCCAGGACCTGACATGCCAGTTGGGATCTGACCGTGGTTCAGAGCATAATGGGACAATGACTACCTCTATTTTTGGTCACCCTACCTTTCAGTACAGCCTAAGTTTGCATTCTTTTTTTTTTTGGTTTTCGCATTACACAGTTGGCTCATTGAACCCTGCTGTCCTCTGAAAAACCCAGATTTTTTTCAAATGAACTATCTATTTAGTGGCCTTTCTTCTCTTGTATTTTTGACATCAATTTTGTTTTGAACACAGTTTTTTATCCCTATTAAATCCATCTTAATATATTTAGTCCAACCTTCTAGCCTGTTGGTCTTTTTTTGGATCCACTTATTCATCCCTTTGGTTTAACTTTTCTTCTCAATGATTTGTCATTTGCAGATTTTATATACATGCCATTTATGCCTTTATTATCTTAAATCAAGAAAAAGTATTAAACAGCTCTGATCCAAGGAGAGATCTCTGAGGACGCACAACTAAAGAGACATCCTCACATGCTGACATTGCTCCATTAACACACTACTGTTTGTGTCAAGTCATTCATCAGATTTCAGATTTTTCTCACTGTACTTTTAGCCCATATATGTCCATTTTGTCCACAAGGATAGCTTGAGAAAATTTGTCAAAAGCTTTGCTAAAATCTAGGTAAACTACCATGTCTATTTACACCATTCCCTGATTTATCAGTCTTAATACCTGTTAAAAAATGTAATCAAATTAATCTTCTGCTTGTCTTGTTCTTAATGAGTCCCTAGTGGTTTTTTGTTTTCACTACTTTATTTTTTAGTTGTTCACTAATTTCTTTAGTAATACATTCTAAAATTTTATTAGGAATCATATTCAAGCCAACTATCTTTGAAAGATGATGAATAGGGGCAGCTAAGTGCTGCAATGGATAGAGCACCTACCCTGAAGTCAGGAGGACCTAACTTCAAATCTGGCCTCAGACACTTAACACTTCCCAGCTTTGTGACCCTGGGCAAGTCACTTAACCCCAATTGCCTCAGCAAAAAAAAATTATAAAAAGAAAGAAAGAAAGATGATGAATAAATGCTTGCTTGATTATTATTTTTTAAACATAATATGTTGATTTATTTTGCTTAACTTTACTTTTTTACTAGGAAAAGTTTTATTGAGTGGTGAGAAGTTATCATTGGGGAGTGACATTGTTTTATAAAAAAGTCATTAAAAATCCCTTTAAAGTCGACTAACAGAGACTTAATAAGTACTTTAATACATATTTTATCTAGGTCCAATGACTTGAATTCATTAAGGACAATTAATTCTTTTTTCTCCTTATGTATTTTGGGTTTTAACTTCGCATTAGCTATTTTTCTTCTGTCCTTGGCAATCAAAAAATGATTTTTCTTTGGGAAAATAGAAACAGTCATCTATTGTCGTTGTCCCATACATCCAGAGTAGTGGTCTTCTCTCTGATTATCCTAAAATATATATGGTGTGTACCCATATATTTTTACATTATCATCCATTTGTATCAATAACTTAACGTAAACTTAAAGTTCAATAAACAAATTCAGGAGAACCAAAAGCTCATTGGATCTTTTGTTCATAGGCATCTTAAACTCAATATGTCCAAAACATGTCATTATATTTGCTTCTTAAGTATACCTTTTTCAGATTTGCCTGTTACTATGGAGAATATCATTATCCAACTTTACAGTCTTGCTCCACAAACTTCCTGGGCCACAAATCCCATCAGTCCTCAGTTCCTGTTATTTCCTTCTTTACAACATTCCCTTCTCTATATTTTTTTTTGTCACTTCCCTGGTTCAGGCCTTCATCCTGTCTTTCTTGTAGTGTTTTTGCATTTGTCTTCTAATTCACTCCCAACCTTAAGTTTCTCTCCATGATAATCTGTCTTCCATGATAGCTGCCAGAATGAATTTCCTAGAATTTAGGTCTGGCTATATTGTGTTTCTCCCTACTCCCCCTTAGGAAATTCCAGTGGTTCCTTAGCACATTTAGATAGGAATCCTTTTGTGTTTGAAACTCTTCAACTCGTTGGCCACCTTATATTTCCATCTTGTTACATATACCTCTCCTTCATACATGTTGTGTTCCAGCTTTGCTGAACTACTTGGTGCTCTTCACCTATGAACTCACTACTCTGTGTACCTTGATCTCCTTACAATTGTTACTTCTTAGAATTCTTGGCTTTTTTAAAAACTCAGCTGCAGTATGACCTTTTACTGGCGGCCTTTCCCAGACTTCAAAGTTTCTGGTGCCTTCACCTTTAAGCCTAACTATCTATCATGTATGTGTCTTGTATGTACCAATTTATGTACTTATTATTTCCCTCAGTGGGATGTAAGCTCCTTGCCGGTAGGCCCTATTACAGCTTTTCCTTTTTATCGCTTGCAGTTAGCACAATGTCAGGAACATATTGAGTATTGAGTATTTTTAAAGTTTTTGTTGATTCATTGATTGTTTGAGGTGTTGCTTATCTTGTTCCACATATGTGACCTGGAAAAACAGCAGATCTGTCACTTTAAAATGTTTTAATGATATCTTACTGAAAAAAAAAAATCACCCACACTTTTAAAAATAATCTTGTTTTTTCCCAATCCCCAAGAACTAAGTTACAAAGAATGAAAAAAGAGCTCAGCAAAACTAACCAACATATCAACCAAGTTGACAGTAGATATATTGTTCCCCATCCATAGTCCTCCTACCTCTTCAAAGAAAGGGAGTGGGTGGAAAGAAGTACATATTTATAGTTCTTCCTAAGCCCATCTTGGTCATTATAATTTCACAGCATTCATTTTGCTTGTTTTAAATTTCTTTTCAAAATTTCTAGATGTTGATATTCTAATACCTAGCTAGTGTGTTGGACTTGGAGTCAGGAGGACCTCAATTCCAATCCACTTATTAGCTATATGGCCAATGATAGTCTAAATGGTATAGTTATTAATTATGTCTATGATTTGCTGTTTCACCCAATCATTCTTTAATATGAGATTATTTAGTTTCCAATTATTTTTGGGTCTATTTTCCGGTTTTTTATTGAATGTAATTTTCCTTTCATCTCGGTCTGAAAAGGATGCATTTACTATTTCTACCTCACTGCATTTGATTTTGAGGTTTTTATGTCCCAATATATGGTCAATTTTGTATAGGTTCCATGAACTGCTGAGAAGAAAGTGTACTCCTTTCTGTCTCCATTTAGTTTTCTCCAAAGATCTATCATATCAAACTTTTCTAGTATTCTATTTACCTCTTTAACTTCTTTCTTATTTATTTTGTGGTTTGATTTATCTAGTTCTGAGAGTGCAAGTTGAGATCTCCCACTATTATAGTTTTGTTGTCTATTTCTTCTTGCAGCTCTCTTAATTTCTCTTTTAAGAATTTAGATGCTTATTTTGGTGCGTATATGTTTAATATTGATACAGCTTCATTATCTGTAATACCCTTTAGCAAGATATAGTGCCCTTCCTTATCCCTTTTAATTAGATCAATTTTTGCTTTTGCTTGATCTGAGATGAGGATGGCTATCCCTACTTTTTTGGCTTCACCTGAAGCATAGCAGATTCTGCTCCAACCTTTTACCTTTATTCTGTATGTATCACCCTGTTTCAGGTATGTTTCCTGTAAACAACATTTTGTAGGATTCTGGCTTTTAATCCAGTCTGCTAACCTCTTCCTCTTTATGCGGGAGTTTATCCCATTCACATTTATGGTTAAAATGACTAATTCTGTATTGCTTGCTGTCATGTTAACCCCTGCTTTTGCTTTTCTCCTTTCCTTCCCTCTTACCTCCCTCCCCAATATTAAACTTGTGAGCACTACTTGCTTCTCACAGCCCTCCCTTTTTAGTATCCCTCTCCCACATTAGAGTTCCTCCCCCTATTTTACTCCTTTTCCTCACAATTTCTGTATTCCCTTCTGCTTAGCTTACTCCTTCCTGTTTCACTTTTCCCCTCCCACTTTTCAGTGAAGTGGAAGGAGTTTCATCATAAATTGAATACGTCTATATTTTTCTCTTTAAGCCAATTCTGATGAGAATATGATATACACTATGTTCATCTCCCTCCATTCTTTCTCTCATATATAATAAGTCACCTTTGCCTTTTCATGAGATGTAGTACCACCACTTTACCCTTTTTTTCTGGTACAATTTCCTTTCCACCTCTAGTTTCTAGAACAAATTATATATATGTTCTTTATATATCTTTATAGCAGAAATAAAGTTCTCAAGATTTCTTTTTATCTTTTTAGAAATCTCTTGAGTTCTGTATTTGGAGATTAAACTTTTTGTTTAGATGCAGTTTTTTCATCAAGAATAGATGGAATTCTTTTATTTTGTTGAATGTCCATCTTCTTCCCTGGGAAAAAATGTTCATTTTTGCTGGGTAAGTTATTCTTGCCTGCATACCAAGTTCCTTAGCCTTTTAGAATATTATATTCCAGGCCCTTTGATCCTTTAATGTGGATGCTACTAGATCCTGGGTAATCCTCATTGTGGCTCCCCCATATCTGAATTGGTTTTTTCAATGTCTATTTTACCCCGTGTTTCTAAAACACCTGGGCAGTTCTCTTTGATAATTTCCTGGAATATAGTGTCCAGGCTCTTCTTTTCATCATATTTTTCAGGGAGTCCAATTATTCTCAGATTTTCTCATCTGGATCTATTTTCCAGGTCTGTTTTCTTCTCAAGAAAGGTACTTGACATTTTTTCCCATTGTTTCATTTTTCTGGTTTTGCTTGACTGATTCTTGGTGTCTCCTCCAGTCATTCACTTCTATTTGTTCGATTCTGATTTTTTTTTTTTTGAACAAAATTTTTTTAAAATTAATTTTATAATTATAACATTTTTTGACAGTACATATGCAAAGGCAATTTTTTTTACAACATTATCCCTTGTACTCCCTTCTGTTCTGAATTTGATTTTCAATGATGTATTTTCTTCACTCATGTTTTAAATATATTTTTATAATTGTCCAATTGAGTTTTTAAATAAGTTGTTTAGTTCTATGGAATTTTTTTCCATTTCACCAATTTTGTTTTTTAGAGAGCTATTTTCTTTTTCCAACTCACTAATTCTGTTTTCTTTAGAGTTGTTTACCTTTTCCAATTCACTAATTTTGTTTTTCAAAGATTTGATTTTTTTTAAAATAGTTTTTATTTACCAGATATATATATATATATATAGGTAAATTTTACAACATTGGCAATTGCCAAACCTTTTGTTCTAATTTTTCTCCTCCCCCACCCCCCAGATGGCAGGTTGGCCAATACATGTTAAATATGATAGAGTATAAATTAAATACAATAATGTATACATGTCCAAACAGTTATTTTGCTATACAAAAAGAATCAGACTTTGAAAGGGGATTTGATTTCTTTATCCACTCTGTCTTTAAACGCGTGGGACGACTTCTCCAGACTCTCTTGCCAAGTTTCCCTTTCCTTTTCCCATTTCTCTTCTAGCTCTCTTGTGAGAGCCTTTTTGATTTCCTCTATGAGAGTTTTGTGTATCGAGGAGCAGTTCATATCCCCCTTAGGGGATTCCTCTGGAGATAATCTGCTTTTAGTTTCCTCAGGGTTTGGAGTCTGCTCTCTCTCCATACAGAAGCAGTCAATGGTTAGAGCCTTTTAAAATTTTTTGTTCATTTTGTCAGAGCAGAATCAAAGCAAACAAATTAACAAGCAAAAACAAATGGTCTGCTTTGGGTAGGGGGGAATGGGGCTGGATGGTGTTACCGGGCTTTCTCTACAGACTGTGGGAGACAGCAGAGAGGCACTAGTAGGACAGCGATGGCTGTGCTGAGTCTGCACTCTGAGTTTCTAAGAACGGGCTGAGTCACTCCTGGTGGGGGTGGGGGTGTCTGGGTCCACAGAGACACTAGCTTTCCGGGTTTTATTCTTCACCTCCGGTGTTTACAGCTTTCCTGGCTTGCTGCCAAGATGGAATATCCACAGTGGGGTAAAGGTCGTTCCACTGAAACAGCAGAGATCATACCCCTCCTCACTCTGGTCTGAGCAGTGTGAGCTGCCTTGCTCTGGCTGCCTGCTCTCAGTCTGAGCCCAGTCTGTTGGTTCCCCACCTCCCCCCAAGCAAACACAGACCTTTTCTGGTGAATTTCAAGGATGTCTTCTCTTGGTGATTATTTGTGGGTTTCTTTTCCAGTCAAGCATTAATTCTGAGGCTTGTCATGAAGTAAGTCCTGAGAGAAAATGCGGAGCTCAAACATCTGTCTGCCTCCACGCCGCCATCTTGGCCGGAAGTCCTCCAATTTTTTAAAATAGAACAATAATATTCCATTACTTTCATGTACCACAGCTTCCACTCCTTTTCCAATTCTTTGTTACCACAAAAAGAGCTGTAAGATTTAAGAGCCAGTTTGTAGACCTATTGAGTGTAATGTGCCATTGGGATATCTAGGTAGAGGTATAATATTATAATAATTGCCACCTGGAAATGAGGAACTGTGTTCAGGAGAGAGATTGTATTGATTTTTATAACTCATTTGTATCCAAATTAGAACTGAATTAATGTGAGCTGGTGAGACTATCATTATAGGAAAGAAGAGGAGAGAAAAGGGCCCAGGACTGGTTGATGAGAGATTACCTGCACTTAGATGGTAGGTGGGTAATTAACAGGGAAAAGTGAGGAAGGATTGAGTGCTTGAGTCGGTTGGAGGAGAAGCAGAAGAATCGGGGAACTCAAAGTAAAGGGTTTGGTGGTTAGCATCAGGAGGAATAGTAGAGGATTTTAAACATTTTTTATATTATTTATATTATTGATCATCATAGTCTGATGAAAACTATGGATTAAGGAGAGAGGTAGTCATGTCAGAGAAGGGAGCATATACAAGGTCTTGAGAAGGTATCATCAATAGAGTCTGGCAACTGCTGAGGTAGGAGTGGTGAGAGAAGGAAGGGTTGATAATACCTAAACTGCAAAACTTAGCGACTGGAAGGAAGCATTGCAGTAATTTTTTTTTTCTTCCACACCTTCCATGCCTCCCTACCTGCTCCAAGAACCTCCTTTCCATTTATTCAGAAGTCATAGGAATGGCCTTGCATCTGTTTCTGCAAGAAAACCTAGTTCCTTATTTCAGACACAGCCATTTTCCCTGATAGACTCATTGCTTAAATGTTGAAGTGGGAAAATTTGGTACAATCAGTAGAATTAGTCTTTAATACCAGTTTTCCCCATCTGGTATTGCTTCCATTGTTTTCTTTTCCTGTTATCCACTACTATAATAATCTCCTGATTATAAAATCTATCTTCAAGAAAGGATCTGTTGTTATTTATTATCTCCTTGGTTTGAATTTGTCACTGTTACCTTATAGAATTCGATCTTAAGCTTTTTCTCTGATTCCTCAAGTGAAAGACTTTAGCCTTTGTTTGAGAACTTTGAGGCATCTTGAAGCAAATTGAGTGATAATTGGATGGAGGAAGGGAAACTTAGCATTTCTGAAATTAATGTAAGATGGATAACTTTTTAGGTCTTTTCCAGAATTAACATTTTATAATTTTGGTACTTGTACATTGTAATCTGCATTTCAGGTGAACCCTGGAGAAGAGGGCAGGGGAAAAAAAAAACTCTTTTCAGTCTTTCATTCTGTCCTAATGCTTTTTCTGACCTCAGCCAGACTATTTTGTTCTCTGTAGTGGACTAGGGAGAATGAGTAAATTTTTTTTAATAACTCTGGACTCTGGGTGGATTGAAGTATGTTTTTCTTTATATTTATTGTTTAAATTTTTTTTTTTTTTTGCAATAAGGCTAAGATGGAAATGTATTTTAACTGAATTTAAATGTATAATGGGTATCCTATTGTCTTCTCAGTGTGTAGAAGGGGAAGGTTGGAGGGAAGGAGAAAATTTGGAGTTCTTAAATGAAAAAAAATTATTTCTGCACTTTGGGGTTTTTATTTTTACTGACCATTCTTCAGCTTCCAAATATTCATTCTTGATACTTTAGGCTTAGGACTTTGGAAGCTAGTGAAAAGTGATGGAATAAACTTCATCCCAGGGACTGTAGGTCTGGATTTGGAGTCAATAGATTTGGGCTTGAGCATTTCTTCTAATATTATTGAGCAAATGATTTCCCTCTTTGAGTCTTGGTGTCTTCCCAGGCAGTGGATTGAATGAAGAGACGAGAGAAACCTGGGTTGAAACATGTTTCTGGTGCTTATGAGAATTGGGACCATGAGGAACTCATTTAGCTTCTTGATTTTCAATGTCCCCATTTGAGAGATGAGTATAATTGTATCTATCTCATAGGTTGAGATGAGCAAATGATCATGTATAAAAAGTATCCTAAAAATCTTATAGAACAATATAAATATTGGCTCTCCTCTTCCTATAACTCATCCTTCCCCTCCCAGGTCCTCTTTCTCTTCCCACATCTTTCCCCATTCATCTCCTTCTCCCATGTTCATGTGGGAAAAGAGCTTTGCAAATCACAAATTTTCAATAAAAATGAGGTGGTGGTGGTGATGGTTATAATTATTGTAATTATACAATTTTTGCTTTGGCTGCTGTGGGAGAAAAAAGGGTTTTGTAGTATTAAATGTGGTAACTTGAAAAAAAGGGCAGAGTTTACACTAACTGTTGGGTAGTAGTGCATCCTTTTATCTATCCACATGTCCTTGTTCATTCTCACAAAAAAATCAGAGTCATGTTGAATGTCCATTGCTAGTTTTTAAGTATATCCACCTACTTAGAATTCTACTGCAACTCCACTCAGTTGCCCTAAGGGGAAACAAATCCAGGTTGGCAGTGACCAATTTAGGAAAGCAAGGACCCTTTGACTGTGTTGGGAGCCAAAGCCAGTTCAGATTTGAGGCTGTCTGGCTGTGCTTTTCAGCAGCCTATTTTCATTTGGCATTAGAATACACCTACCTAGGTTTTTATTCACCATGGTCCATGGCCCAGTTTGTAAACTAGAAACTTAAGTGAAAATGGAGAACAGCTGTTTACCATTCTCTTTCTAATAATGAAACATTTTTATTTCTATGGCATATATGCTTAAAGGTCAGGAGATCCCTTTTTACTCTTTCTCATCCAATTTCCTTCAGTCTTTTCTTTTAGAGCAATCAGGTCTATTGAGTTATGTGGCACAGTTTCTACATCCTCTAATGTTGAGCTTGTTTTATTCTCTTCTGTATGGATGTAGTATTAAAAAAATGGCATGGTTTTTAAATTTGCACATGTTTCAGAGTGGTGAGGGAAAGTGAGAGATATAGGATCACAGAATTTTAGAATTTGAATGAAACCCAGAGTTCAACCTGCATTCCAAAAAGGTATCTTCATTTAAGACATACATGCCTGCCAATTGGCCATCCAGTCCATGAAAGTAGATCTACTTGTCGTCTGTATTGCAGTATTCTGATTTGACAATATTCTAAAATATCTCAACAAAATGGTAATGTTATAGAGAGCCTAGATTTTTTAATAGAGGAACATTTTTAAATAAAATAAACACAAAAAGATCTCAATAAACTAGTGCTAAATCTAGTAATAGAATTTTGAGTATAAATCTAAAGCCTCACATTTAACTTAACAAAATAGCTATATAAGAATGGTCTCCTCTTTGGCATTTTTTGAATACTGTCTTGTGGTAATTATTTGTAATTAGAAAAATCTCTATAGTAATGATCTTAATCTTAATTGCCTATCCAGAAGGTGCTAAATGTGTACATATGTGTGTGTGTTTTTATGTGTGTCTGTGCTGAATAAATTTTTATTGATTTATTGCTGCACTGCCCTTACCATATTATTTTTCTTCTTGCCTGATACCACTTCATACTTTTTACATTCTGTTAAGACTTTTCCATATCTGGATTCTACTGTGCTTGGAACCCTACAGGCTAAGAACTTCCATCATTCCACCATCTTTTTGCCTATAATTTCCAAGATGGCAGAAAAACCCAACCCTAGGTATAAAGGCCATACTCTATCTCTCCCTATAAAACACTTGGCTTTTTTTTTAAAGTTGACCTGAATTAATCTAATTCCAGCAATAGCTAGCGAAAGAACTTTCTGAGAGCTTGCTTCATGTACAATGTACCAGGTTTTGTGAGTAACTATTTCCAGTACCATATTATATTGCTAATGCTATTAGCATATTGCCTAACCTGTGTAGGGAATTAATAATAATACTACGGGTGTGTTAATTACTTTTTTTCTTTCCATTTTCTTCACTTTCTCAATAGTATTTTATTTTTCCAAATATATGTAAAGATAGTTTTCAGCATTTGTTTTAAGTTCCAGATTTTTTCTCCCTTCTTCCCTTCCCTTCCCCAAGATAGCAAGCAATCCAATATAGATTATACACATATAATCATTTTAAACATGATTTATTTTACTTTGAAATGAATTCTCCTGACATAATTTGAAGGTTTTTGTACCTAAGATCTTCTTTTGACATATCAGGTTGTATCATGTTTTTATACTTCATTGATTGTGGCTCAAGAGTATGTGTTGGTGATAAGGCAGTTGCTAGGCTGCCTAATTTTGGAGATGACTACTGTTATTTTTTTTGCGGGAGGTTGGGGCTCGGTGAGAGTGGTGAATGTTGTTCTTTTACTCTTAAATACACATGTGTTGACTGTACTGATTCTACTGTCTAATTGATTTCCTTGCTTTCAGCCTCTTATTTCTATTCTTCTATAGAAGATCTTTTTCTAGAAAATCTTCTATTAAGATTTTCTTCAGGGCAGCTAGATGGCGAAGTGGATAGAGCACCAGCCTTGAATTCAGGAGGACCCGAGTTCAAATCTGGTCTCAGACATTTAACACTTCCTAGCTGTGACCCTGGGCAAGTCACTTAACCCCAGCCTCAAAAGAAAAAAAAAGTTTTTCTTCTATAAAATATCCAAACTGATATTCTTTAAAAAAAATTTTTAGTAATAGTTTTTTATTTTCAAAATATATGCAGAGGTAGCTTTCAACACTTACCCCTACAAAACCTTGTGTTTCAAATTTTTCTCCCCTTTCCCCTACCCAGGTAGCAAGTAATCCAATATAGATGAAACATGTACAATTCTTCCAAACATATATCATGCTGCACAAAAAATTCAGGTCAAAAAGGAAAAAAAACGAGAAAAAAAAGCAAGCAAACAATAAATAAAACGGTGAAAAATACTATATTAGGATCTACATTCAGTCCCCATAGTCCACCTGAATCATCTCTTTATTGAAAAGAGCCACACCCATCACTGTTGGTTATCACATAATCTTGTTGCTGTGTACAATGTTCTTTTGGTTCTCACTTCCCTTAGCATCAGTAATACTGATATTCTTAAAGTATAGGTCTGTCCATGTCACTCCCTACCTCAAGAAGTTCTGGTGCTCCATATTGCTTCTGAAATAAAATACAAATTTCTCTGTTTGGCATGTAAAAGCCCTTCACAAGTTGAATTGAACCTATTATTCCTGCATAATTAAACATTATAGACAGTTTTTGCTTTATGTAAGTGAACTGTTCTGCATATATCTATATAAAATGATTTTTATGTAATGTGAATTTACCTATGGACCTGTGGAAGGGAGAGAAACAGGAAGGGTCCATGGGGCTATAGAGAAAGGGCTAGCACTTGGTTCAAAAACACATGGAGAGGTGAGGACAGAGAAGTGAGAGAAGGAGGAACATGCAGGTACCACACTAGTGCCTGACTGATACAGAGAGGAAGAATATGCAAGGAGCCAGATGGTTGACATGTAAGGGCCAAGTACAGATGGATGGGAGAGAAACACATGGAAGTTGGACATAGGGGTGGATGGACAGAGTGGATATAAAAGTGAAAGGTCTCCCTTCTCAGAGCTGGAAGTCACAAGCTGAACTCTTACTCCCCTATGTTCTGTTTTTACTTGAAGGATTTTTTTTTTTTTTTTGGTGGAAGGATAAGAGTCTGCTGACCACTAAGCCAAGGGACAGAGTAGAAAGGGAGAGTACACTAATGTATAGTAAAGTTAACATATATTTGTTTTGGGGGGGTTTTTTGGTATGTGAATTTCTTTCAGAACGCTTTACCTAAAGTAAAATTTGTATAATGCATATTTACATAAAATGAGAACTATGTTAACCCTTATATAGTCTTCATTTGAGACAAATTCTTGCCTATTTGCATATTCTTCATTCCATCATTTGCTTTTGCATTAGGGTAGAGTATAGAATTTGGATTTGGATTCTTTCTCAAATATGTACTACCTATATTTCATTCAGTGGTTTTTCAACTCAGTTTCATGGATTGATTTGTGCAATAATCTTCCTTATCTGTGAAATCTGTTGGTTGGACTTGTTAAGTACTGTGGTCATTTTTAGACTTTAAGCCTTTGTTCTTATGATTTCCTTTGCCTAGGCTGTTGACATAAAGGAAATCCTCTTTTCTTATGTCTGTCTTTTATGATTTCTTATCTCCTGTCAAGATTTCACTCATGTGGTTTTGCTTTAAGAGTTCTTTTTCCTATTTCTTTATTAAGTTAATATCCTCTTCTCTCAATATCCAAAAATTTCTTTGTGTATTTTTTATCATTTTTGTACATGTATTCCTTGAGGGCAAGGACTGTTTCATTTTTGTCTTTGTACCTGCCCTCCTACTTCCTCTACCCTACCCCAGCACTAAACACAATCATAGTTCTTTAAAGATGCTTGTTGAATTAAATGAGGCAAACATTTTATTCTAACTTACAGTAGCTAGGAAAAATGATTTTTTGAATATTGTTCCATATTGGCATTTTCTTGCCATTAGTAACTTTCTTCAGGGTTTAAATCCAGTGGTGGCATCACCAGGTCAAAGCATATGAATAATTTAGTAACTCTTCTTTCATGATTCCAAATTGTTTTCCAGACCTGGTTGAATCAAGTTATAGTTCTCTCAGCAGTGAATTGTTGGACCTATCTTGAGGTTTTTCAACATAAATTTTCCCTCCTCTTCTCAACTTGATTAGTTTGGATGTTTAAAAATTTTTTTTTAGATTTTAAATAATTTATATGGTTGTTGATAGTTTATATTTCTTCTTTTTACAGCTTTTTTTTTTAAAAAGCATAATGAAAGAAAATGTGTTACCATCTATTATTATCCTATACACCATAAAGACCATAAATTCCATCTGACTTAAAGTTGAAATCCACAAGTTGTTTCCCTTTGTTAAAATATGAACTGTGTACATAGCATATAGCTTAATAATTGCCCTTTCCTCCATTCATTCAATTTATTCCTATCTTTTGACTGTTTATTGAAAACTCTTCCTTATGTGAGGCCTAGAGAGCCAAGTGCCATGGCAAATCAATAGTAGAACAGATTTTAGAATATAGGTCTCTTGTCTATTTTCTACTATACCACACTGATACCTAATAGGCAAATTAGAGGGAGCTGAATATGCTGCTACATAGCCAGGACGAGGATTAGTTAATTCAGTGATTCTGTACAGGAATATAACCTATATATTATCCAGGTGGTTACAGCCTCAAGTCATAGAGGATAATATGATAATGAAGAGATATGAGGTTATTGAGACCAACTCTTCTATTATTCAGGTGAGATATTTGAGGTCCAATGAGGCCAAATGATCCCATTCCTGATATGTGCTCTTGGGCAGATCACTTGTTTAGGTAAGGAAAGGGGAAGCAAAGAGAAGAAAGCTTTTTTTAAGCACTCAATGTTTTCCAGACACTATGCTAAGCAAGCTCTTTACAAATATCATCTCATTTGTTCCTTACAACAATCCTTTGAGGTTAATGTTATTATTCTTCCTATTTTACAGTTGAAGAAACTGAGGCAAAATGACTTGTCTACAGTCATACTATTGGTAAGTATCTGATGCAGGATTTGGTTTTCAGGTTATCCTGACTCCAGACCTAGTGCTCTATCAACTGATCTTGCAAATTCCCTCTCTGTCATTAAGTTTGATTTAATTATTGTTTATTTTCTGTAGTGAGGGATTAGGGATTAGAGAATTGGAGAATGAGAAGATTTGGAAGAATCACTGTAGAATAATATTAAGGAATCTACAAAGGATCTGTGCAACATTGGGTCTATCTTCAGGCTTTCCACATGGGAAGTATAGAGTAGTAGAGAAAAAAAGTCTCCTTTATTCTGACTGGGCAAGGTTTTATGGTGGTGGGATATTAGAGGTCAAGGAAACTGTTCCTTCTCTGTTAACGATTTTTGATGTCCAGGAGTCAAATGCCACAACTGCCATGCTCTTTAAGTAGCAGACACAATCAGTGATGGAACCACCCAGTGTTTCTTGGGTCTTTCCTTCATTTCAAGGATCTGCTCTGTCTCTCTCTGATGGACTTGGCAAATAATGACTCATTGGCACTCATCTGATTCCTTCTCCATCTGTAGAGATACAAGCAAACCTTCTCCCCCAAGTAATTAACCTATTTGTTCCCTTCCATTCACCACTTTCTGGGTCTTTCCACATCACCTGGTGATTATCTAGAGATAGTGGAGCTGCTCTCAATGGATACTCCCCCGCCTCTTCCCCCCCTCCCCCCCTCCCCCGCCCCAGTGGGTTATAAAACCTGTCTGCCAGAACTAGTGCATCTTTATCAAAAATCAAGAAGTTAATGGTATAAAGAGCTAAATTTAGAAGTTCTCTAGGGTTATCTGTGGCTCCCCCTTTCTTTTATTTTTGGAGGAGTGTCTTGATGTCTCTGTTTCTCTTCTCTATTATTGCCTGTCCTTGGGGATTAAAAGATATGCCACTGGTGTGTAAAATCTGATACTGTGCACAAAAGTGTGCAAAATGTTTAGAAGTATATGCAGGTCCATTGTCTGTTTTTAATGCTTGTGGCACACCCATAATTGCAAATGCTTGGATAAGGAATTCAGTGACCACTCAGGCTGTCTCTTTTACTACTGGTATTGCAAAAGTGAATCCTGCAAAGGTGTCTACTATAATAAGGACAAAAGACAGACAATCAAAAGATTTATAATGAGTCACATCCATTTGCCAAATTTCATTAGGTCTCAAACCATGAGGGTTCTTCCGTGGAGGTAGCATAAGAACGTGGAAAGGAAGGCAAGCTGTACAGGCTTTTGATATGCTCCTAGCTTCCTCTCTTGTTATCCCAAATTACAAATGTAAAGCTTGAGCAGCATGATGATATTTAGAATGAGATTCTTGGGCTGCCTGAAATAAAGGAGTATTGGCCAACATGGTTAGAAGGCTATCTGCCTTTGAATTACCATCAAAAATAGGACCTGGAAGTCCACTATGAGAGCGGAAATACAAGATATAAGTCTTACCTGGATGCTTTCTCATTTGCTTTTGAAGTTCCTTAAAGAACTGATATATGTTAGAAGCTACAAATTTTATTTGGGCTGTGGCAATTCTTTGTATCACACCTACTAAATAGGCTGAATCAGATATATCTACATCGCTTGGATAATAAGTAAGAGCTAGCATGATTCCATAAAGTTCATTCTGTTGGGACTGAATAGTCTCTTTATAGTTAAGTCATGAGAGTATACAAGACAAATGTTATGTTTGGATGGTCCCTTAAGAGGAACTTTAGAAGCCTTTTCTTCAAAAAATCCATTGCCAATTACATAACAGCCGGGTTATCTTTAATGGAGACATATGTGTAAAATTTGGAGCTGTGGCCAATAAAATTTGACACTCTGGGATGGTTTCACAGCATACATTAATTTGTGCATTGGTATAAAATGTGTATATCTTGCCAGGTCTTATCCCAGATAATTGTACTGCTCTCTTAATGGTCTTTAATAAGATTCTAGCTTTAAGCACTAGGTAAGGAGTAAGGCTTTGGTCTGATTGGTCTGGGAGGTTTACCCACTCTATCATACTGTCTCCTTGATGAAGGACTGCTGTGGGTGTCTCTTTTGTAGCAAGAGATATTTCCAAGGGTTTTTGAATAACTTTCAGCCACATTAGATAAAGCCAATTCAATTTCTCTCAAAGTTTCTTGAGCTTCTTTTGTAAGCTGGCGTGGTGAGTTTAAAGCAATGTATTCCCTTAAATTGTCATATAATAGTTGTAATTTATTGGTAGTTAAGCCTAACTGGATGCATCCGTTGGATATCTCCTATCAATTTCTGAAAGTCATTTAAGGTATTTAGCTTCTCTGTTCTTAAGGAAAGTTTTTGTACTGTAAGCATCTTAGGATATACTTCATATCCTAAATATTGAAAAGGAGCATTCCTTTGAATTTTTTTCTGGAGCTTTATGCAATTTGTAGTTCCTTAGTGTTTCTATAGTCTTTTGTAGACATGCTTCTAACATTTGCTCCTCAGGTACACATCCCAATATATCATTCATGTAATGTAATAGCATAACTTTTGGAAATGCTTTTCTTACTGGAGTAAGAGCAGCAATATACATTTGACATATGGTAAGGCTATTTTTCATTCCCGTGGCAAAACTGTGCATTTATATCTTTTATAAGGCACAGCTAAATTAAAGCTGGGCACTGAAAAGGCAAATCTTTACATATCCTCTTTATCTAGAGAGATAAAATAGAAACATTCTTTAATGTCTATAACCCAAAGAGGCCATTCTCTAAGCAGTTGAGTAGGAGATGAAAGTCCAGGCTGAACAATTCCCATAGTTTCCATTTACTTTTCTTAAATCAGTCAACAGCCTCCATTTTCCAGATTTCTTTCTTTTTTTTTTTTTTTTTTTTACTACAAATACAAGGGAATTCTAAGGACTTAGAGAAACTTCTAAGTGTTCTTGGTCAAGTTGCTCCTGTACTATATCTAATAAGGCCTGAATTTTATCGCTACCTAAGGGTCACTGTTCTATCCATACTGGTATATCAGTTTTCCATTGAAGAGAATGAGAATGTTGAGGTGAGAATGTTGACAGGCCTTAAACAGCAGCCCTGCCTAAAAAAAAAAAAAACAAACCTTGAGTACTCATTTGTAATCCTAATTGTTGTAAAATGTCTCTTCCCCACAGATTGATGGGGATTTTTTTAACTACAGAAGAAGTAAAAACTCCTGTTTCCCTTTCAAATGTTCATCTCAAAGGGGGTAGTACTGACTTCAGCTTCTATTGATTCTCCTACACCAGACATATAGGTGTCTGCCTTAATCTTTGGCCAATGACTGGGCCAATTGGCACCTCTAATGATTGTACGATGTGTAACTGTGTCTATCAATCCTTTCAATGGTATGTCATTTACATAGATAGTGAGTATAGAATGGTGGGCTGTAATAGCTGCAGTCCAGAATATTCCTGGATTCTGTTGTTGGGAGTAAAAATCTGGCCAAATACCACCAATTGCCTATCAGGAGTCTGTATGAGTAAACCTGATGCTACTATTTCTCCTGGATAAGTCACACATTGTCTACCTGTATTAGTTACTGAGATATTAGCTACACAATCCCCAATTTCCCAAATCAGTGTATGGATGGGTACTCTCAGGAGGTGAAATGGTCAAGCCTACTGTGCCTGGAGGCAAGGGATTCATAGGCCAGACAGCGACAGATTTCACCTTTCCAGGGGGTACCTCATTTGTCCCAGCTGCATGCAACTCCCATCAGGTTGCTTCTCAGCTGATTGATCATGTTGGAGTACTGAACTTCTGAAGACTCTGAGGGTATAACATTGGCTACCATCATGCCCCAAGTGTTTTTTTATCTGGGGCCCTGGAGCTGAGCCCAGCTTCCCATTTCCCTGAGTCAATCTACATTCTGATGCCCAATGGAAGCCTCTGTTGCATTTTGGACATGGGCTTTTGGGTCTTGTTCTCCCACCCTGTTTTCTCACTCTCTCTTTATGCCGATATTGAGCTTTCAAATGCCCTACTTTACCACACTGAAAGCATTGACGAGTCTCTCTGGAAGTCCTTTGCCAAAAGGGACAGATGCCAAAATGTTCAGATCTTGGAAAATCTACATCATAGCCAAGGTGTAAAAGGTATTTGTGCCCACTGTGGCATAGTGTCTTATGATCTCCTATAAAGGAGCATCCTGGTGTAGTCCTAGTATAATTCTTCTATAATCCTTATTAGCATTTTCTTTAGCAAGTTATCTTATAATTTCTGTTGCTGCATTTTCACCAATAGTTGATATGACAGTTGTCTGTAGATGTTCTACAAAATCAGCGAAGGGTTCATTTTGGACCTTGTGCTATTTTCATGAAGGCTTCTCCTCTATCTTGTTTACCTGGGATAAAGTCCCAAGGTTCCATAGCAGGAGAAGCGATTTGCTCATATGCTGTCAAAGGGTAATTAATCTGTGCTAAAGTGTTTGCATAAGGACTTGTACCAGTCAATTGGTCACAGATGATTGGTATATTAACTCCAGGTTGCCTATTTTGTTGGACTTGTATCCTACAGAGCTCACTATATTCAGAAAGCCACAACAAGTTTTGTCCAAGTTCTAAACATGTCTTTACTACAGATTTCCAATCATTAGGAGTTAAAATTTCAAAAGCCAAATTCTCTAATAACATCTTAACATAAGACAGTGTAGCCCCATAAAGAGTCCAAGCCTTTTTCAGATCTTTGATAATTTCCAGATTAAAAGGAGTGTATTTTTTTTTCTTGACCTGAAGAGTTAAATTACATCACAGGGTATGTTTCTATTATTAAATCACACCTATCATGCCCTTCCTCTTTAGCTTTAATTAGTGCCCTTTGTAATTGTGTCATAGACACAAGCTGACATTTGTGTTGTAGACAAAGCTGCTGCATGGATGGTGATGATGGTGTCACTTCCCTCTCTATTCCTCCTCCTTCTCCCTCCACAAATGAAGGCAAAATTGAGGGGGGAGAGTCTGGAGATGGGGAATGCCCTAAGGGCATCTGTTCAGGTGTAGCTGAGCTGTGAAAGTGAGAAGCACCACACCCTTTAAGCTTATTGGCATGGTACTTAAGATCCAACTCTCCATGCTTTTCAGCTGCTTTGTCAGTACTATCCCTTTCCTTCTCTTTCTCTCATACTTCCTCTTCTGGTTGTTCTTAAAACTTTTCCTTTTTTTAGAATTTGTGGGATTCTTTAAAGCTAATTATGTTATATTATACATAAGTAATGTTTCTTCAGGAATTGAATCAGGACCCATAGCTTCATAATTAGTTGCTCTCCCACTATTTTCCATATTTCTGGCTCTAATTTTTCTTCCGTAGATAGCCAAGGAGATGTACATTCTAATATATTTAAAAGCCCAGTGATCTGCCTCTGAGTTACCAATAAACCTTGCTTCTTTTTTAACCTAACTATGCATTTTACATACTTTCCTTGGGATGGAGGAGGCTCTATTCTTAGTATTTGCCCCATTTCAGCTGAAAAATGAAAGTGACTAGTTTAACCCTTACTAGAGTTTCCTGTTTGTCTATTTTTACACTCACCCTATTTCTGGGTCACAGATACTTCTCCACTAAGCTAACAATCAAGTCAGTCAAACTGCTTTGTACCCTTCTTTGCAAGACCCTATGTTTCTAGGGCCCTACATTTGGCTGCCTAAATGTAATGTCTGGGCTAGCTCTCTGGAGAACCTCGGGATCAGCTCAAGTCCTTGGTCTTTAGGTGGAGAAGTAAAGGAGACAGGAAAGCTACCATGTGATCTGGTCAAAGATGGAATCTGGCATGTTCTCCTGGTTCTTTTGAGAGCTGTGGCTGAGAGATTCTTCTGTGTTTGAGACTCCCTTAAATACCTCAGTACAATTACATCACTATAGCACACTGAGCATGTGCAACCATTACGTCACCATAGAGAACCATTATCTCACACTGAGTAAGTGCTCAACCATAAGCATCATGCTGTCCTTGATTCAAGTACACCTCTTCAGAGTTCTGGCCCTCTACAGAATGTGACTGAATTAATAATTTAATTCTTTATCTTCCCAAAGATGGAGGTTGGGGAGTAGTAGGTTTCTCTTAGAATTCTTTTGAGTGACTTGGAAGAATTTTATGTCTCTTGTCACCTCATCCACAAACTAAGAAATACGATTGTTCTTTGGTTAGGGAAACCAAGGCTAGTCTGTCTTTTCTCATATTTTTACTTCACAGGTTTATAATTACTTAAATAAGGGTTAAGGATACTTACTGGAAGTTTGGATTATAATTATCTACTATTACAAGAATAGCAAAATTAAATGCTGTTCAGAAGCTCTCTTCTTTTTAGTACTTTTGCCTATTAATTTTTTACTCCTAATATCTTGAAGAAATTTAAAAAAGGATCAGGTTGTGTCTTTTTCTTTGTGGGAAGTGGTTGGCTGAGAATAATAGGATGAGTTTCCAATTTTTTTTTGTGCTGAGGGGTGAGAGGGATTGAATGGGGGACGCTAAAGATAAACTTTACTTACTTCATAGTTTTGCTTTAGACTGACTACTATGATCATGGATATTACTTAGGGGATAAGGATTTTTTGTAATCAGAATAAAATGGACTCTTAAGCTTTTCCTTGCTCTGCTAGCTCTAGTTGAAAGAAATGATTTCACCTGCAGTTGAGTGGTATTTGGTAAGGATGGATGATTCTTGTGTGTCTGGCTGGGGGGTTGAGAATATTTTGTTAATTTCTGCCAGCATTAATAAAAATTACTTCCAAAACGTGCTTCTTTCAGCCACATTTTGTGCTTTTCAGTTTAGAGCAACAGGAAAAGTTCGTTGACTTGACTAGAGAAGGGATTTGAGGAAAATCAGGTCTTTGGAACTAAATGTTCTCAAGTCAGAAATATTAAAAACAAATCTAGGAGGTCTTCAGTATAACCCTTTGTTCCTCAACTTACATGTTCTTGATGAGGTTTAGAATTGGGGGTACCTAAATGAAATTAGGTTTAATTGAGGTCTAGTGGCAGGTTCGGGGTACAGGGAGTCAAATAGACCTCCCCTGCAACCCCTTTGGA
This sequence comes from Sminthopsis crassicaudata, assembly GCF_048593235.1. Lineage (NCBI taxonomy): Eukaryota > Metazoa > Chordata > Mammalia > Dasyuromorphia > Dasyuridae > Sminthopsis > Sminthopsis crassicaudata. Next base: position 387,203,837 of record NC_133618.1, on the reverse strand, counting down.
TTTGGTGCAAGGATACAGAATTAAATGAGGTCTAGTAGTGATGAAAGGAAAGGGGGAACCCCGTTTGCCGGTGCAAAGATCCCATGAGGCGCAGTGTCCTCTGTAAATGAATTTATAAGCCCCAAAACCTAGATTGATAAATAAAAGGTTTATTGTAGAAATTTGGAAGTAAAGTTCAGTTAGAAAGACACCAGGGCCAGAGGTGGCCGCTGGGTGGTCAGGAACAACCCTTACATGGTTGGAAGGATACCATGTGTTTGGGGGAAGGGCTCCTGCAAAGAGAGAGCTCCGGCTTGGCTCTTTTATACTTTGGAGATTGTGGGTGGTTGGTTCCAAGTTCTTGGCGGGCTTTTCAGATAGCTTAGATCCAGTGGGGCCTGGGGGAAGCTGAGCAGATAGTGGGGGCTGGGCCCGGATATTCAAAAGGGTGCTTTTTGACCAGGATTTGTGAATCAAGGTCAGCCATGGGGGTTGGGAAATCAGAAAGGAATCTTAAAGGGACTTCAGCCCCCATCAGTAGCAGCACAAGAGTCCCCTGTAAAAGAATTTACAGACCTGAAAACCTAGATTGATATATGGAATTTGGAAGTAACGTCTAGTTAGTAAAGGTGAAGGTAGAGACAAAAGGCACCAGAACCAGGGTTCCAGTTGGCAGAGATCCTTGGTGCCAGGTGTAAGGATCCTTTGTTTGGAACCTATGCAAAGAGCTTGGCTCTTTTATAAGGGGCTGTGGGTGGAGTCCCATGTTGTCTCCTGGCTGGATTTCAGCCAGGGTTAGAATTTGAATTGAATTTAATGGGTTTCAGGACTGAGCCAGATAACAAAGGTGAAACTATTTGTGCTTAGGATGGAGTCCCCTCCCTGAGGCAGAGTCCATGGAGGTTTTCTCCTTTAAGGATTTTTCAGAGTTTTGGGGTTTCCTCATCATTCTGTTGCATGAAGTTAAGTCTGAGCTCTCCTTATAGATAGGCAAAAGTCATCAGCATATGAATGAACTTTGTTTTTTGAGGTAGGACTTCCTATTGAGTTGATTCTCCTTTTATATTTTGGGAAGTGACAAGGAAAGAACTACTAGAGTCTTTATAAAGATCAAGCTCTCTGCTTCCCAATGTTGAATTTCATGACACTGCCCCTTCCATACACTATCCCATTTAATTAAGACCTCGGAATTTTTTCACTGTTTATATGTTTATTGCTTGCTTTGTTCAGCCCTAAGTGAGATATCAGGCAGTCAAGTGTTCTCAGGGAGAGGAGGCAACTTTCAGTAAGAAATGAATGTCTTGGTTGTGATAGGGGTGAACTCTGAAAACTGTGTCCCTTTTAATCTGTAAAATAATCACTCTGAAATTATGTTCCCTTTGATTCAGGGTTTCCTAGAGTCTAGGAGAAGGCATATTTCCTGACTGGGCCTTTTCTAAGGCAAATCACTGCCCCCTCCCCCCCAGTTGATCTTTTGGGTAGCCAGATCTTTAGGAATTTTATTCAGTTGGAGATCTGGGCCTGATACTCAGTGACTGAAACTTCAAGATAAGTATCTAGGCCTGGGGGCATTGGCTCTTTTTTCAACTGGGAACTTTAGACTTCTATAAAGGACATTTCTAAACTCCAGATCTTTGCAGAAGTCTAAAGTAGGAATTATGTTTCTGCCAAGGGACCTCTCTCTCCTCTTGTCACAGGTGCCTACTGGGACTTTTGCTCACTGTGAAGACATTCTCTTCTCAGTTCTAACCTCTATTTCCCTAACAGGAATTTGCCACTCAGAAGTCTGCCTTCCTAGCAAAGCTGACTTCTCGGTGTCATTAACTTCCCTTTTTGCCATTCAAACTTTTTGGATTTGTGATTTTTTTTTACCCTGGACCTGTGTCTCTAACCAAAGAGGGGATTCCCACAATTCTGCACTGCCACGAGAACAGCATCAGTTACATATTAGTATAACACATAACACACACACACATATGCATTGTATATGATGACATATAATATCCATGTATATGTATGTGTATATACATAGCTAGATAGTATAATACCCTATTAATTATTAGGAAAACAAAGGGCACTAGCAGGTAGTAAATGGATTTTAGTCTTTGTCAGCAAAAAAGGAAACAGAATTTATCAGTTGCTTCTTTAAAGATAGAGCCCTGTTCAATTATTTGTCATGTTTAACATGTTCAGTTGTTACTATTCAGTGGACTTTTAGATGCCTGGGGACATGGTCTGAAGTGATTGGACTCTCCCATGTGAAGCAGATTCTAACATGTCTCATGCATGTTCTTCCAGTGCCAAAGAAATATACTCCATTTAAGGAGCCTGCAAATTTGCCTGTCTCTTTGTTAATAGAATGGATCTAGAGTCCCTTTTATCCAGATAATTGGGGTAGATGACAATGTAGATCCATACTCCAGGACTGACCCCCCTCATTAAGAAAAGTGGAGGGAGTATCTCATGTGGCATTGTATCCAATAATAGATGCTGAGTGATCATGGTTACTGTCTGGTTTTCTTAGAGCATAAACAAAATCCTTCCTGTTCCATCTTTCTATCAAACACAAATCACTATGGCAATAGGTTTGTGGATGGCTATGCCTCCCGCTATGCTCGCTGTTTGATCATCCAGGAGGAAGAAAAATAAGTTCAAACATAATCTTAAAATAATTTATTTTCTTTCCTCCTTTAAGGCTCTCTTTTGCACAAAGCAGGTGTTTTGCTGGCTCCTCATGAGTTCATATGGTAAATGTACTTTTGTTTTGTTTTGTTTTTGATTGATATGGACATCTCTGTTACACTAATTGCAGAGTCTTATAGGAGACAGCCATTATTGTCTTGGGGACTGTAAAATTTTACAATGAAGACTACTCTCAAGGGTATACATATAGGAAGAATAAAGTCTCTTCTATTTTAGTACTTAAATCCTTTATAAGTATTTACCTCATCAAGGCTATTTTTAAGCCCCCCCCCAAAAAAAAAATCAGTGGTAAAAATGTTTTTTGTATCTGAACTCTCTAGCTATTGCATGCTGCTTTTTTGCTATTGATTTACAAATTTTATTGTCAAGCTCTAAGGATGCATATGGATTGCTCAATAGTGTGACAAATAGCTGGGCTCTGAATTATGTATTGTATTGCAGTGAGTTCATAAACCGTATTTCTTCTTAGGTTATTTTAAGCACAAGACTAGTGAGCTGTCATTTCTTCCTTGTGACTTAAAATGTGTGTATGCATGTGTATATTTGTGTGTGTACATTCAAAATGGAATTGAATATCAGCTGTGTAAACCCATTTATGTGGAACTCATGACAGAATTCACAAATGTTGGGCTGAACTGGGCTTTGAAGATTTCTCTCTGAAAAAACTCCTTGGGCTTGATTTGTGCAGACCAACTCGAGGCATGACTGGTGTACCCCTCTCTGAGCCTCTGGTCGTTAAAAATTCTGGGAGCAGATAGGTCTACTAACTGAAAGCTTCTTCCTTTATTTCTTGCTCTTTCCTAGTTCTTTTTCCTTGTCCTTTCCCCAACTGCACTGTATGGAATCACTTGTGCTGATGGATGTACAAACCTTTTGCAGATGATTTGGCATCATTCTACTCAGAAATATCATCTGTCTCTTCTGAATGAGCAACTTTATAAGTTTAGAGCTTCTTTTCTTCCACAGAGAGAAATTACACTGCTGTTTTTCTTTTTCTTTCTTTTTTTAAAAAACAGAAATGTTTACTTTGCCTGGAGACTAGAAATGTCCCAGGTAATGCTGCTTGTGTATAATCTCCCCCTCTCCCCTCATCCCCTGCCCTCCATCACACATGTATATTACTTATTTTTCTTCATCCCAAGTTAGTGTATTTACCAGTCTATCCTGCTTTAAAATAGACATAAGGAGGCAATCATCTTAGAGCTTTAAACTGCCACTGGTTTGGCCACCTGCCTCTGGAACCTGACTCTTGACTGGGCTGGAAGGAAGTGTTTCTACTGCAGGTCTTGCATGCATTATTCACAGCTGAGATTCCACATTCACTTAAATGAGCCTTCTAAATATACAGAACTTTTTCCTATTGGGTTCTTTGCATGGCTCTGCCTCAGGGTACTGTTCAGATTCTGCCCTAATTATACTAGAGCTCAACTTTCCTTGCAGAGCATTTAGGATTCTTGGTAATAGACTTTTTTTGGTAGGGAAATAGGGGAAAGGAGACATAGATTTTTAAAATTGCAAAGAACAATTGATTTATTATTTTAGACGATATGCTTCTTAGTGGGGTAATTACCAATTTAGGGATGATTCAGTATCATATTGTTGAGGTTCCTGTTTTTACTGAGACAGTAATATGGCTTCCTTAACCATGTCAGCCACTTTAGTGTTTTAGCCCTCTTGAAGTATGATGAGAATGTTTGGGATCTTATAATAAGTCAAGTAAGTAGATCTTATAGTAAAAATCAACAATTTCTGGGACTCTTGTCCTTGCCCTTCCTCCATTTTGATTGCTGTAGAATTGCAAGATATCTTGGGGTTTATAGGCTAATTTTCTATAAAGACCATATCTAAAATCCAAATCACTCTGACTCTTATTTATTGATCAACATTAGGTTCCTGGCCAAGCCTCACTGGTCATTTGGAACACAAGGTTTTGTAAGGATGAATGCTGAAAACTATCTATGTGTACATTTTGAAAATAAAAAAACTTAAAAGAACTTAGCTTAAAAATGCTAAAGTTTCTCACTACCTTGAGGGCCATCTCTAGTCATCCTGATTTATATTTTGCCATTGGACCCAGTTGGTTCCAGAGGAGAAAATGAGTAAGGTGACTTTGTACAGCCTTCCCTCTCTAGAACTTAAAATAATTCATTTGCATATCATTAAATCACCTCCCTGATGTTATCACGTCCTCTTTGAGAATGAAGAACAAATAATAGTTTCCAAATTTGTTTTGATAATAGAAGAGCACAAATTAAAGATTCTTCTCATCTGAGATATTTTAACACATGACTTTATAGAAAACAACCCTTTCCCCCTTGAATTTCATAAACTTCCATGATAGAACTACCTCATTGAATTAAATCAACATGAGACCAGTTTTCCTGGTTTTCCTATGTTTTCCAATGTAGGTTTTCCTACAATCCTTCTTTTGGGTATAGTCATTGAATTTTTTCCTAAATTTTGTTATTCTAGGTAATATCCAAAACATTGATGTATGATGATGACTACCTGTGACATTGACCCTGTCTGGGATTAGTTCTCAAAAATACTACTTTGAAATGAAACTCTGTGTTTTGAGTGCAACTCATCCTTTTACTTTAACATCTCTCCCACCCTCTAGTTTTCTCACCTCTTTGATGTGAACTGAGATCACGCTGTTCTCATTGGCAATCTTATCCCACACAAATAGAGGCAATATTTGGGACTGTTATCTCCAAGGCTTGCCTAACTCACCAAATCAGTAAGGATCCTGCAAATAAAAGGTTCCCTACAACAGGTGTACTAGAACATATTCCTTCCTACAAGTAACCTTTCTTATGTTATGAAACATTAGGATATTAGTATATCCATCTTCCTGTATGCACAGCATGCAATTGTTGACAGAGGTAGACATAGTGGGAGTGGGAGTTCTTTTCTCAACTAGGACTCTGCCTAACTCTCTATACCACATCTTCCACCACTTCTGACCTTTAAGTAATGTCCCTTGACTTATTAGATTACCTTCATCTGCCCATTTTTCCTTCATGAAATAAGGAATTTTCTTGTGGTGCCTAGGAGGACATATTCTTGAGTTTTTCACAATCTGAACCATTCTCTCTCAGAACTTGGTGCTTCATCACTACTAATCAACCAGGACAGTATGAGATAGAGAAGGGCTAGAATATATGAGCAAATGCATTTATGGAATAGAGACCTAAAACAGATTTTCTATAATCCAAAGGATTTAATATTAATATTTATAAATTGGGGCATTCTTAGGTTGTGCATATGTATCAGGATAAGTATTCAAATTATTATTCAGTCATTTTTAGTCATGTCCAACTCTTCATGACCTCATTTGATGTCTCCCTGGCAGAGATACTGCAATGGCTTGTATTTCCTTCTCCAACTCATTTTAAGTGAACAAAGACATATAAAACACATAGGGTTCAGTGACTTGTTCAGGGTCACATAGCTGGCAAATGTCTGAGGCTAGATATGAATTTAGGAAGAGGTAACAAGAAGACTTACTCTAGGCCATGGGCTTTACCTACTATTCTTATTAGTTGAATTGTACACTTAGACAGAGAGCCATGTTCATAATTGTGTAGGAAAAAGTTCTGTTTACTTAGACAATTTGTTGAGGTATCTTGCTCTTACTATTTTAACCATTATTGGGAAGACAGTCAAAATATGTTACATTGTCCTGGATCTTTTAAAAATGAAATATCCCAGTAGATAGTAATCCTTTTTTTTTTTTTTCCCCATCCACGATCATTTATTTATTTATTTTTATTATTATTATTTTTTTTACTTAATAATTTTTTATTATATATATATATTTTTTATAATATTATCCCTTGTATTCATTTTTCCAAATTATCCCCCCCTCCCTCTACTCCCTCCCCCCGATGACAGGCAATCCCATACATTTTACATGTGTTACAATATAGTCTAGATACAATACATGTGTGTGAATATCATTTTCTTGTTGCACAATAAACATTAGATTCCGAAGGTACATGCAACCTGGGCAGACAGATATTAGTGCTAACAATTTACATTCACTTCCCAGTGTTTCTTCTCTGGGTGTAGCTACCTCTGTCCATCATTGATCAACTGGAAGTGAGTTGGTTTTTCTTTATGTTGAAGATTTCCACTTCCATCAGAATACATCCTCATACAGTATTGTTGTTGAAGTGTACAGTGATCTTCTGGTTGTAAGCCTTTTTTTAAGGGGAGGCACAAAGGGGAAAGAAGGTAGGGAGGAGAGAGGGGGGGGAGAGAGAGATTGGGGGGATAGAGAAAGAGAAATAAAGAGAGGAAGGGAGGGAGAATTGAGGGGGGATGGTGGAGAAAGAGAAAGAGAGGGAGGGAGGGAGAACAAAAGGGGGTGGGGGAGAAAGAGAGAGAGGGAAGAAGGGAAAAGAGAGGTGGAGAGGAGAGGGAGAGGAGAAAGGGAGGGAGATGGAGAGGGAGAGAAAGGAGTAAGAGGTGATAAGAGGTGTGTGGTTCAGAAATGGTGAGGAGTCACCATTTAATCAAAAAAAGCTAGAGAGATCTCTAGAAGGACATCCCACCTGTTGAGCTGGCTATTAAAAGGAGGAAGCACCTTCTGGGGCAGGGTTAACACTTTTAATCCCTAACTACCCCCTCCCACCACTGACCATCATCCTCATTGGCTGAGGGTCTCACATTCTAAACTCTGGAACTACCCAAGAAATTGGACTTGACCAATAATTATATAGTTGCCCATATTTGACTGAAATAGGGAGAAAATGATGTCATGGGAGGATAGCAGGAAGGGGACTTAAGTATGCCCTTGACTCAATCTTCAGAGTCCTTCAGGCCTACTCAAACTCTAAAGTAGATGAAGCCTTACTCGATTTTCACAACTGTATTGAAAAATCTCATCTCATCTCATTCAGAAGGTATAGGAAGGAAGAAGAAGGGATTATAGAAGAGGAAGAGGGAAGGGAAAAGAAGAGAGGGAGCATGCTCCCTCATGCTCCTCTAAGCTTGGTGAACCATAATGGGTACTTTAGATATTTCTACATTCCTTTATTCCTACCTCCCCTGGATTTTGCTCTGTAGCTTTTTTTTTTTTTTTTACATTGACCTTCAAGCTGTTTCCAGAAGTGTCCCAGGCTTATAGTGTAAAGGGCATTTGAACTGACAAGCTGTGGTCTGCATTTTATGGATGCCCTTTGAAAGGGACTTTATTGTATTCTAAAAATGCCTCCTTGTAGGGTACTTCGTTATGGCCTAGGGGCCTCAGAGTAGGTAAACTCTGTGCTTGTGCAGATTCTTTAGCCATTCATGTATTGTTCATTTTAAATATAGTCGGTGGTTAATTTTAGAGGGATGGGGATTTGCTTTTCTCTGCACCATAAGTGTAACACTTGCTAATTTCATTCTTCCCACTCTCCATCTGAAATGAGCTAAGTCCTCAGTGCCCATCTTTTAGTACCTTTGTGTTGCTAGCCTCTCTTGGCAAAAATTAGGCTAATGTCTCTGACGATTACATTAGCTACTCAAATGAGGTTCTAAATTGAAGGTGTACTATACCAAGTCTGTCTCTAAGGTATTACCTTTTTCTGCCTTTTATTATTCAAATTCATTATCTCAGTATTTCATAGCAGACTTACACAGTGCTTTAGTACAGCACCTTAGTCTGGGATGCTGAAAGCCAAGATCAGTTTTTAAGACAATAGAAAGATAGAAAAGGAAATGGGAGAAATGATATGATGTGATACACCAGCAGTTTCTTTGACCTATGTTCTATCCCTTATTGAAAGGAGTGCTCTTGATAGCCTGAAGGCAGAAGGTGAGAGGAAAAAAAAGACAGGAAATAAGGAAGTGAGAAAAGGAAGAATAGAGGAATATGTAGAAAATGCTTCTTCACCTTCAGTCAAGTGGCATTTGATAGCATGTTCATAGATTGCATACTTCTAGAGTTATAGTTCTTATTCATTTAACACTCTTATTATGTACCTACAATGCTCAAATTACTGTTGAGGACACAAAATGATTAAGTCATAGTGCCTGCTTTCAAGGAGCTTACATTCAAGTAGCCTAGGTGTTTCTGGGATAGCTGGAGAATTTCTAGCAGAGAAATCCTGACAGAGAGGTATAAAGTCTCGTTAGGGAAATAGGTGAGGTTAAAGAGAGGATTACACTGAAAGAGAATATCATTTCTTCAGGCAGAGGTTTCCTTGGCATAGTATGGCATGTTAGGTCCTCTGTGAAGAGTGAGTTTAAGATTGGATCTTTTTATAGTAGAAGCTATATAGGAGCTATATGAGGCAATGCAGAAGTCAGAAGTTGGGAAATTAAAGATGCCCTAGTCTGATTCCTGCAAACAAGCAGTAGCATGGGCTGAAAATCTGTATCTGTATCTGAATCTGTAAGCCTATTTCCCGTGGCCTTCTTTTGTCCTTTATAAAACATAACAGAAACCTTTCTAGGTCCATGGACAACTAGCAGTAATTGTTCTCCTGCATAGTAACTGGGGGAATGTTTGATGTAGAGGGCCACAGACAGTGGGGGAACTCTGGATAAGGTATAATAAGACCCTTCAGTCCAGAGGGAACCTCGTAACAATGTCTGTTCAGCTCCCCATTTCCCCTGAGGACTCTCAGCCTTCCTGACAACTTGGGTGGAGATTGAGGCAGAGGGATACCAGGTAGCAAAGATTCATCTACACACAATAGCAAGTTGTTAATATGGTCCCACATGAGCAGTATATACTTAGTGCATGCCTAGTGTTGTTTTGGTTGACATAAGAGTATTAGGGTATAAAAAGGGGAAAGAACTGGGAATAAATGGACTCCACATTACCACCATCCTCAGGAGTCTGCCTCATCACTTCTCCATTAAGATGGCATATTTTAATCACTGTGGTGTGGGGGCTCTAGAAAGCAGGACACAGCAGTTTGGTTGTCAAAAATTCCCTTTCTGGGACCTGTATGTGCCAAAATGTTTGTGGCAGCTCTTTTTGTTGTAGCCAGAAACTGGAAGTTGAATGGATGTCCATCAATTGGAGAATGGTTGGGTAAATTGTGGTATATGAATGTTATGGAATATTATTGCTCTGTAAGAAATGACCAGCAGGAGGAATACAGAGAGGCTTGGAGAGACTTAAATCAACTGATGCTGAGTGAGATGAGCAGAACCAGAAGATCACTATACACTTCAACAACAATACTGTATGAGGATGTATTCTGATGGAAGTGGAAATCTTCAACATAGAGAAGATCCAACTCACTTCCAGTTGATCAATGATGGACAGAAATAACTATACCCAGAGAAGGAACACTGGGAAGTGAATGTAAATTGTTAGCACTACTGTCTATCTACCCAGGTTACTTATACCTTCGGAAGCTAATAATTAATGTGCAACAAGAAAATGGTATTTACACACATATATTGTATCTAGGTTATATTGTAACACATGTAAAATGTATGGGATTACCTGTCAACTGGGGGAGGGAGTGGAGGGAGGGAGGGGATAATTTGGAAAAATGAATTTAAAAAAAAAAATTCCCTTTCTTTCCATATAGCCTTCATGAGCATGCAAACCATGAAAGGCATATTTGGATGTTAGGTTCTTACTAAGTGCTAAGTTGGTACTAAACAATTCTCTAGTCCACATCTTTGGTTTCGGCCTTTAAGGGGAGTTTACCCCTTTGAACTTCTGAGGAGGAGTTTACATATGAAAAGGAGTTTGCACAACCTTTAAAAGGAGCAAATTCATTGGTTAAAGTAATTTGCCCATAAGCGCTTGAGTTCTCACACGCCCATTCTCTGGGAGGATAAAAGAGACAACATTGGGCCCAGAGAGGTGAGTCTACTCTAGGTCAGAGTTGATGGCTCTCTACAGGAAGAAGGGTCTGGCCGGGAGATTGAGTTGAGACAGCATTCTGGAGACAACAGAACATTACACTTGGAGTCAGTGCAGATATTCACTCTCATTTTTTTCCCCCCAATTTCTAAAGCTGTGATATAGCCAAAAATGCTCTGTACCTGGTGGGAAGCCAGAATCTCCAATAATTGGTCTAGGATGAGCTTAGAGTCTTCCTCAGTTAGAAAGATTATGGTAGTCACTGCCCTAGGCAGGAAGGGTTACCTCAAAGACACCAAGTTTTTTTTTTGAGAAATAAGCAAGTAGGGGCAGCTAAGTGGCACAGTAGATAGAGCACCAGCCCTGAAGTCAGGAGGACTTGAGTTCAAATGTGATCTCAGACACAACACTTCTAGCTGTGTGACTCTGAGCAAGTCAATGAACCCTAATTGCCTCAGGAGAGAAAGAGAAGAAGTGAGCAAGGAGTCAAAACCCCTAGGACTTGGCCCCACGTTTCATCGACCGAGTAAATGCCTTTTCATGGGGTTAAAGTGGGAGAGTAATCAGTTTTGCTTTCAAGATCTTAAAAGCCTTGGCCTGATAAAGATTGTCTGCTTCTTTCTTTCTCTTTAGCCATTCCCACCCCCTTAACAGATTGAGAGGCAGAGTGGGTCCTCAGAGGAAGAAACTTGTTCCAGGAAGCAAGAAAGTTAAAGGTTTTATGGCAGCAGCCAGAGAAGCCTCCAGGGCTGGGCTGCAGATAGTGATATCATCTATATACTTGTATTATGCTCATGTTTTCTACTGACCACTTGCTCTGATTATAGAAACATACTGTAAGAGAAAAAAACAGGGATATAATTATAATAGCATCAAAACTAATCCTTCAAGACCTCAGCCTGATAGGATAAAGCATCCTTAGCTCTGAGAACCAATCATGCAGTAATAATTTCACCTTATAGCAAACAGGAATAATTAGGTGGAAACAAACAGAACTGGGAAACTGAGTCTGAAGGATCCCACCTTGAGCAGAGGCCAAGATTGTCCTCCTAGTTCTTCCCCAGATAAGACATCCACTTGTAACAGCTCAGGAAGCATCCCTCCAAGTAACTTATGGCATTTTCCCCAAATGGTGGGTTACTGACTTAATGGTCCATCAGGCAATAATATCCAAATTTGAAACTTAAAACAATATTAGTTACAGTCCCAAGAGATTTCATCTCAATAGCAAGTTTCACCAATCAGAGGCTGTAGATCTATATATAAAAAACTTTCATAACCTATCAAATATACCTGCAAGACACAGTCAAAACTAGCGCAAGGATATTAGGTTAAAATTCTGCTGTAGGTACTTCAAAAAAGCAATAAATCATATTTGTCCTATTCATTAAACAAGGAGACTGTTGTGTACTTAAATAATATTAAATAACTTTGCTGAAGACAGATAGAAACCTTGGTAGGAATAATCATTTTCTGAGAATTTTCAGTTCTAACAAACTTCTTAAAAGTTCCTTGCATTGCTAAGGAGCAAAATCTTTGGTATAGCATCAAAAACGACCTTGCCGTCATGCAAATAATTAGTATACTGTTTTCAACCCTAAATTTTGGATTAACTATCAAAAATCCCAATCCAAAGCCTCCAGAAACCTAAAGGCAAAGAGACTGGAACTCTGCAGTCAGAACCAAGTTTTTTCTAAACTCAAGTTCACAAAGGAGAGGAATGAACCCTAAAGCAGGGGAATAGGGCCTACTGCCCTTGCCTGTCCAAACAGAAATCCCAGTCATGTCGCTGGGATCAAATCCTCTCCACAAAATCTACCCACGGGCTACCCCATGGCTGTTGTCCTTCCTGGGTCAGCTCACCAATGCATTTCAGCTTCCTCCATGCCATGTGGTATCTCTCCTACCTCCACACTATGCTTCTCAACCCCACTTCTCCTGCTTAGAGCTAATTCTTTTAGGGTGCTAAGTCCCTTTTAGGATTTAGCCTGCCATTTAAGGACATGGTCCAACCTCATGGGGTATTCCTTTTTTTCTGGCAAATGGAAAGTTCCTTCCACTAAAGAACTTTCTTTTTCTTTCCATCATTAATTATTAAGACCCATTTCTATGCTCTCCCGCTTCACCTCTTATCTATTACTTCTGGTGTCCATTTTATTCTACCTCCCTTTCTCTAACAATCTTTTTCTAACAACCTATCTCATCAATAATCCTTAACAATTTTAGCTTTCAATATTACAATAACCCCTTCTTAATTAGCAATTTCACAATTTTCACAAGTAATAGCTGAATAAACATAACATAGCCTGTCACAAAAATGGATAGGAATTTCATATGATTTACAATCATTTCCAGTTTTTACATGCACACTAATTAAGAAAACTTATTTTAAAAATCAATATTTTACCTTGTGATATTTTAACTATATGTTCCATTCAAACTATCAATTGCTTTTGCAAATCATCTTTCTTGTCTTTTGTTTTTAAAATCACCTTTTTTTTTTTTTACTTTAAATTTCACAATATAGCTAATATCTACATAAATTTGGACCAGATTTCATAAAACTTATACATATGTCCAGCACAGCTGACAAAATTTTAAAGCATAGCTCATGACTTTTACAAATGACTCAATATACATTTTAGAAAGTAACACATTTCATCTAGGGGATACTAACATGTGACTTCAAGGTAAGTTATCAGAACTTTGTTTTAATAGCATATTTTTTTAACTTAAAATCAAATCAAATCCAGATTTAAATTTCCTATAGTAATGTTTCAGTATTTGCACATAAATTTCTAAGATTTTGTACTTAAACACATTCACAATTCTAGCACCTACCATTTAATAGTTATTGTCTCATGTAATTGTAATAATAAGAGATTGATCATATAAAATTTACAACTCATCTTGATATTTAAGAAGGTAGCCTTAAAATCAATATTCCTGGGTTAAAAGCCAATCATTAGAAGTTGTTCCTACTTAACAAAGGTGTAGATCAAGGGTTCTCAAACTACTGCCTGCAGGCCAGATGTGGCCTGCTGAGGATGTTTTTATGGCCTGCTGGGTTATGGCAAATGGGTTGAGGGGCGGAGACAGAGTATGAGTTTTTGTTTTTACTATAGTCTGGCCCTCCAACAGTCTGAGGGACAGTGAATTGGCCCCCCCTATTTAAAAAGTTTGAGAACCACTGTAGATTATCAGTAAACTCATTCCTTCATTGGGACCTATTTACTTCTCAGGGATCACAATTTTACTCAAGATAGTTTTAAGAACTTAACAAAGTTACAATTTAATTTAATTTAGAAATTACAGAGAAAAAAAACTTCACTTCTTGTCTGTTTACTTTCTTTGTTTGACCTCATCTTTCTTGTGTCTTTTTTTACTTCCCCCCAATTTAGAGCAGCATATTCTCAGGTCCCCATGCTTTTAAAGTTCTAATATGATTCAGATAAAGTTTTGTGTTTTTGTTTTTGTTTTTATTTTTTGTTGTTGTTTTGTTTTTTGGCAGATACAAATTTTCAGTTACAAGCCAAATCTCAGTTCTATAATTTTAGAAAGAAACTATTACCAATTTTTGCCAGTCCACACAAATCCTTTTTTTCACCCTCTGTGAATCAGAAAAGGCTTGTGGACTAGGCTGTTTGGTGCAGGGTTTTGATAGCTGTCAAGTGCTTTTTTGTTTTCCCTAAAATTCCCAAACTCTTAAATCTTCTGTTAACATAATTTTTAACATATTTATCATGTATTGGACTACCTGCCATCTGGGGTGGGGTGGGGAAATTTGGAACAGAAGTTTTTGCAAGGGTCAATGTTGAAAAAATTAGCCATGCATATATTTTGTAAATAAAAAGCTATAATAATTTTTAAAAAAATCTTCTGTTAACACAGTCAGTACAGAGATTACAAGAAAAACAGACTTTCTTTACTCTATGCTTCCTCGTAAAGGTCTTAATTTAGTTAAATTTGCTTTCAAATTACATACATACAAAATTCATTTATCTCACTCAACATTGGCATTTTATGTTGGTGACATCTAAAAACCCTTATAAAGTTATCAAAAAGAAGTTAATAGTCATATAACATTTGTTTTATGCTAAGCACTTTTGCTACCTTGAAATGACCAATTGTCAAACTCCCTAGTCATTACTTTCAAAAATTAGCTAACTGTATTTCTGTAGCCCCTAGCTTGGGCAGAGGAAAAAGTCAGGCTTTTTTTTTTTTCCCCCCTTCTAAGATGAAAGTTAAGGGTGTTAAAAAAAAAATCTTTCCCAGTGTTCTAACTGCTGCATGGAAGTTTTCCTTCTTGCTGGTTGCATTTTAAATCTTTCCAGGTAATAAAATCGAGCTCACAGAATAGAGATGGCAGATATTCTGCACAAATACACAAACACAGACACAGACAAAAATTACATGGAAGAGGACCATCCCTTCCCCACAAAAAACAGCATCATCTCATTCTCGGGTGATATTTTAGATTTTTGCTCTTTCCCTTCTGCGGAAAGCAGCTCTAATCTCATGGTTTATAATCCTGTCATACACAGAATCTCTTGGCTCGGATCCCCAAGCCCAGAGGGGTTCCCCCCAGCCAGCAGTCATTTAGGGTGTCCCTGTTCTCTGCCATCTATCAGAACTTCCTTCTGGCTTACATGACAGCACTCCTTAACCTTGGATCACCAAGCCCTGACAATTCCAGGGTCCCCTTCAACCTAAGGACAGCTCAAGGGCACAGGCAGTGCTCTTACCTTTGGATTATGGGCGCATAAGTTACCTGACTGTCAGCTCAGCCCTTAGGTTCTTCTTCTTTGGAGACTTGTGTTCCTGTTTGTATCTGGGCGCTGCTACTTCAGGGCTATACTCCACAAAGAGTCTGATCTCAACCTGGTGCCTGAATGCATCAGAATACCAGCTGCCTCTCTGGGAAGCCGCAGGTCCTGGACAAACCTCCATAAAGTGTGTGTGATGGGGGCTAGACCCCATTACCCAAACTGACCACTCAAAGGCATTTCTAGATATACACCGAAAGCATTTATTTGGTCCTTGCAAGGAGAGGTCTAAATACACTAGCTGACCATCTCATGGTATGTGGCCAGGCCAGAAACAGTGAATTACATAGTAAAAAACTTGGATTTATTGGATGGATTGAAAAGGAAGTAACCATTGACCAATGGTCAGCAATGTTATCTACTTCCTGTGGGACAAGTAACTTCCTGTCACTTAGACCTGGGGTTTGACCTTTCCTGCTCCACAGATCTCTGAGAACAGGGATCCTGTGACTTTCTGAAACTTAGGCCTAAGGTCTTACAGCCTCTGAGAAATCTTCATCTGGTCCCATTTACTACTGTAGTTAACTAGGAAACTCTATCAAGCTTTTAAAGAACAATTAATACTAATACCACATAAATTATTCTCAATCACTAAGAAAGAAATCACCCTACCAAAATCCTTCGATGAAACAAATAGAATTCTAATAACTACTAGAAAAGAATAAAGCACAGAAAAATATACCAATAGCTTTATTGAATTTTGACCCCCGCCAAATTAAATAAAATCCCAAACTGGGACTACAGCAATTCAGTCAGGAGCTCATTCATCATGCTCACATTTCTTTTTGTTTTCCTTTTCATTCTTTCTTTCTTCAAAACATATGCACTGATAATTTTTCAGCATTGACTTTTGCATAGCCCTGTGTTTTAGATTTTCCTCTCCGACCCTCCACCCTTTCCCCAGATGGCAAGCTATCTAATATATGTTATACATGTTAAAAATATATGTTAAATCCAATATGTGTGAGCATATTTATACAATTCTCTTGCACAAGAAAATCAAATCAAAAAGGAAAGAAAACAAGTAAGAAAACAAAATGCAAACAATAACAAAAAGAGTGAGAATGTTATATTGTGGTCCACACTCAGTTCCCACAGTCTTCTCTCTGGGTGGAGATGGTTCTCTTCATCACAAGATCGTTGGAACTGGCATTAATCATCTCATTATTGAAAAGAGCCACGTCCATCAGAATTGATCATCTTTATAATTTTCTTGTGGCCATGTATGATGGTCTGGTTCTAATCATTTCACTCAGCATCAGTTCATGTAGGTCTCCCCAAGCTACTCTAAAATCATCCTGCTGATTGTTTCTTATAGAACAATAACATTCCATAACCTACATATACCATAACTTATTCAGCCATTCTCCTATTGATGGGCATCCATTCAGTTTCCATTTTCTTGCCACTACAAAAAGGGCTGCCACAAACATTTTTGCATATGTGGGTCCCTTTCCCTTCTTTAAGATCTCTTTGGGGTACAGGCCCAGTAGAAACACTGCTGGAACAAAGGGTATGCACAGTTTGATAACTTTTTTAGCATACTTCCAAATTGCTCTCCAGAATGTCTCCATTAGTTCACAATTTTACCAGTGTCCCAATTTTCCCACATCCCCTCCAACATTTGTCATTATCTTTTTCTGTCGTTTTAGTTTTAGCCAATCAGACAGGTATGTGATGGTATCTCAGAGCTGTCTTAATTTGCATTTCTCTGATCAATCATGATTTAGAGCACCTTTTCACATGATTAGAAATGGTTTTAATTTCTTCATCTGAAAATTGTTTGTTCATATCCTTTGACCATTTATGATCACATTTCTTTAGTTTATCTTCTGATTTACATTTATTCGGCCTCATCACTGCTTGCCTCTGGATTATTACATAGTTTCCCAGTTGGACTCCCAACCTTCATTTTACCCTCTCCTTACCAACCTATCTTTCAAAAAGCAAATTGTGAGTTCCAAAACATAGATCTGTTCATAGCCTCAT
The DNA here is from genome assembly GCF_048593235.1 of Sminthopsis crassicaudata. Taxonomy (NCBI): domain Eukaryota; kingdom Metazoa; phylum Chordata; class Mammalia; order Dasyuromorphia; family Dasyuridae; genus Sminthopsis; species Sminthopsis crassicaudata. The sequence goes on along the minus strand of NC_133618.1, from coordinate 387,186,518 downwards.
TCCTCCTTAAAAATCTGTTGCTGATTTCTATGGCCTCACCTCTCTCTCAAAGAATTTCCTGATTCCTTCAAAAGATAGCTGAGATAACCATCTTATACTTGAACTTTCCTCTCAGGTAATAACACATTCTTCCTCTTGAAATTACTGAAATGTTTTGCATGTACATTTTACTTATTAGGGTACATGTTGTAACTACTCAGTGGAATATGTTACTTATAGTAAATGATTCTTTTATGAATGAAAAAAATGGATTGTGAACTCACAGGGACAATTCATTGTGGTTTTTTTTTTTTTTCTCTTTTGTATTCCTAGCCCAGTCTCTGGCACATAATAGGTACTTAATAAGTGCTTACTAACAGACTGACTCAAGGACCTTAATATGTATTACTTTGAATATATATAACCATGTGTTGAATTCACTGGTTGAGAAGAATGTAGAATAGGACAGGACATTTTATATATATGCACACACACACATTTTTTTTTTTGGTAGGGTCTTTTTAATCCTTATGTAGAATGTAGACTGCATACTTTATTGCCCTTTTAGAGACATTGAATTAGATAGAATAACTGCTTAACTATTTTTGGCACTTGAAGTATTCTTATATATTTTTTTAGAAATACTGGGGACAAAAAACTGTAATGTTCAAAGCTTCACGATTGTCGATCACTAGTGTTCTGACCTCACATTGGATTTGGCAGGGTCTGGAAGGCTATAAGGAAGGGCTTTTTGTTCAGTTGTGTTTGAAGTGTGATGTTTAAATCAAATTATTCCACAATTTTTTTTTTCAGCATTCACAGTATTGCTTCTTGTGAGTTTCCCTCAGAGGAATTGGGAAGCCAGTCTAGAAAATTTTGTGAAACCTGACATATGCATATCTTTTCTTATCTCCTCAAAGGTATTTTTCCAACCTTAAAATATTTTTGAGGCTCCTGGGCCAATATAGCAGCAATTGCTATTTCCCTTTGGTGCTTACCACATTACCCAAGCTTAACTAAATAAAGGTCTGCTCTATATTTGGCATAAGACTTAGGTTAGGCCCAGGATTCTTATATCTTTGTGGATACAAGTAAACAAGGTTCTTAGCATCTTTTCCATTCTTCTTGTCTCAGTGAAGAGGCCAAGGGATCCCTTCCTTTTGAAGGATGAACAGAATGTCCTTTCTTAGGCTATTCAGATATCACAGTTGGGCTCAATTATCTGCAGAAATGGACTCATCCGAAAGAATTTACAAAGGGAAAAATCATACCAAATAACATGCTACCTTTTTGTTAAGTTACTCCTCTCATAATATCCAAGAAATAGAAGAAAAGCAAGAAAAGAAATCTTAGTACTTAACAGAAGATAAATCTGATTTCTCATTTTTCTTGATTTTTATGCTCCTGGTTAGAAATGTAGCTAGCAAGTGGCCTCCTTGCTGCCACTTTTACTTCCCACATTTTCTTGACCATAAGTTAGCCAATCAATGAAGTTTAGTCTTAGGAGCCATAACTATTTATTATAACACAGCTCCAATCCTTATACTTTTCTACTTATTTTTTCCTGTATAAAACTTGTTTCTTTCCACATCTGGACATCTGTCATTTTCCCCCCTAACTCTTAATTTCTCTATTCCTTTCTGCCCCTATAAATAACCTCTTTATTTCTCTTCCTTATTCCATGTTTTATGACCTTCCAAACTGTTATCGTGAGATCTCCATTGCCCAAATTCATCTGAGTGATCACTCTTAGGCCCTGTTTTCTCTCAACTTAGATGCTACAGCAACATTTTAGTTAACTTTATTTTCTGGTGAATGGTGAAACATTTTGTTTCTATCCTTATTGAAGATTCAGTCTATGTTTTTACCTTTATAATTACAATAAAAATATCAAAACAATTCACAAGTTCTTTAGGATCTTTTTCAGACTTTCAAAAAATGATTGTGAATGTGAGTTGTTGTCAAAGGGTTCGTAACTGTCCATGTGGGATCTACATTGTAGACTTACTTTTTTAGTTTTGTGAGGGAGAGAGTATTGCCATTTTCTGCCCACTGTTAAAAGTGGAAGAGTAGAGGTTCCAGTTATTTGAAAGTTTCAGTTAATAAAGGTTTTTATTCAGTTTGTATTGCATTGTATTACTTTCATAGAACTACAGATTTATGGTAGTATTTAAATTTTTTTTCAAGTATCTTAACTAAAGTGGCAGTTAATCTTTTTGTGCTTTAGACTTTGTATTTGAGTGTTTATTAAAGCCAGTTATGTGAGTGTAGAGGTTTGGAATAAGATAGGCTCTATTTTCATTTTGTACACCATGAACTAATTAATCTCAGAATCAAAGGATTTGAGAATGGGAAAAGACTTCAGCAGCTATTTAGTATGAGCTATCAAAAGGAACCTTTACTGTAATACACCAGTAAAGTTGTTACCTTGTGTGTCATTTCTTAAGGAATCTTCATTATAGGAGGCTTAATCAGTATTTTAGCTGATTTGGAGGATGAAGGTTAGGATTTACTGCTAATTTCATCTCCAGAAGGGAAAGCTCACATCTTTTATATATAGAAAAAGCCAGTCTTTGTTCAAATTTCTTATGTGTCCTGTAAACTTTTCAACCTAAGTTCTGAAGAGGGACTTGGACCATGTAAAATATCTGATCCAGTTAAGTTGGGCAACATGGCATTATGAAACCTATACTAAATGCATTGAATCCGGAGTTTTGTGACTATGCAAGTTGCTTAATCTCATGGAGTCTCAGATTCTTTATCTTCAAAAAAGAAGTAATCATATTTGCACTGTACTTTATAGAGTTGTGGTGAGAATTAGATGAAAAAATGAATATAAAGAACTTTTTAAAAAATTGCTGTGTAAAAAAACCAATTTTTGATTTTTATCAATATTTGGAGACATTGCTAATTCTTACCCTTGTTTTCCTATAAATTTTTTTAACCATCTTTTGTTGTTTTTTCTTTACTCTTCAACTGGGACCATTTCTGTTTCTGATCATAGGGATGTGTGTGTGTGTGTGTGTGTGTGTGTGTGTGTGTGTGTGTGTGTGTGTGTGTGTGTAATATGCTTGTTGTCTTCAATTGCCTTTTGGGTTATTTGTAATTGTTATTCTAAAAAATGTGATATTCCTTCAACTACATATGATATACCTAGAAAAATCTTAGTGTTAAAAAAATGAAGACATTGGTACTTGGAAACACCACATCATTTATTCTATTTCCCTGCATTCTTCAATTTCAGATTTGACTTAAACACATTTGTAGTACTTCCACCCTGTTGATTGATAAACTCCATGGTCTACCTCTTCTCAGGTTAATAAGGGTTTTTATTCACTATATTTTTTAAGTGTGGGTGGTTTAAAGCAGATCAGTATTTCATCTATTTTGTTTTTTGAGTTATTTGTAAATAAAGTAATTTCTTTTACATTGTTCATCAGTAACACCATTCTTTAAATCTCACAAAGCTCTTCATTATTCTCTAATACACTTATCATGTGATATTTTAAATTATAGCTCTCTATAAGCATCATCACTATATTAGAAAGCAAATTACTTGAAGGTAGGGTCTATCTAGATCTTAATTAAATTTGCTGTCTTTTCCTGCACATAAAGCACACTTATTTTTCTTACCCATCTTTGTGGTGTTCTGGGGCTGTATGCAATTTGTTCATTTCAATTTTGTTGATTCTTACTACTACATTCTTTGTTTAGTATTTTGATGGATTTTTATTTTTCAGTAACTTTATAAAGAATATTTAAAATTTATAGTCCAGAGGATTGTAAGAGGTGGTTTCTTTAGGTGAAAGGATTTTTAAAAATGGATTTTTGAATAGTAATGGTAGAGCTTTGTTCTGAAGTGGCAACAGAGGGCACTTTGTTATATCATATTATCTTCCTTTTATTTTGTGTGCTAGGGCTAGTGGAAAAATGAAGAGTTTCGTTCTGTGGGAGAGAATTGCAAAAGCAAAGCTGTCTTTGGGGGAAACCAAGTTTTATTTGGAGCCAGGAGGTACAAGATTTGATTGAGAACCAAATCAGTAGTTTAGGGAGTTTACTTAGAACAAAATAGGCATTAGATAGGATACAATGGAAGAATTCAATAAATGGACTAATGGAGGTTAAATGGGTACAAGGAAGATATAATTCACATTTATATAGGAATTTGAGAGTTGTACTTTTTTTTTTTTTTTTTTTTTAAACAATAGTCCTATGAATCTAAAAGTGTACCAGTTTCCAAAATGGAATTGAGAATTTGAGAAGGAGAGGGTGAAGGATATAGGTATCAGTGCCTGGTATCATCATTGTAGATGACAGATAAAAAATAGGTGACAAATTAGTTGAATATATCTATGCTCATATTTGTATGAATATCTGAACTTTGCTGATAGATAACAGCCTGTTCTGTCTGTGATTCCTATAAATATTTCATATTTCATAGGAAGTCAACATTTCAGGGACTCTCTAAGTTTTAACTTGTTTATGTTAAATAATGGAACCATTTTTTATTCCTACAGATCCCTGTTAGCATGTTACATACAACTTTTCTTATATAGGTCTTTTTTGTAACATGTTATTGTTTGCTTAGGCCTACTCTGCTTTGCTTTTGCTCTTTGACAGGCCCTTCCATTATTCATAGCCATACAGAATTATCAGAATATTTTTGTTTAAATGTGGGTCTTTGCTTCAGGAGGTCACTAAAAATTCTATATTTGGATTTAACATATATTTTAATATATTTAACATGTATTAGATTATCTCCTATTCTAGGGGAGGGGTTGGAGGGAAGGAGGGGAAAATTTGGAACTGAAGGTTTTGCAAGGGTCAATGTTGAAAATGTTGCCCATTTATTATTAAGAAAGAATACTATATATTCCTAAATACTGTAACATTCCTAAAGTTTAGTTCATCCTACTTTCTTCAATTCTGAACTTATTATCTCTTTGCATTATCTAAAATATATGATTTAATAGACCAGCTCCATGCATTAGCTAACTGATTGCATAACATGGTATGGACAATATATATTCTTTAACCATAATTAAGCCAGAAATTCTTGAGTAAGTATAAATTATGTTTTCTTACATGATTTAGTCACCATAATGTCCTCCCTAACCAGAAACATCTAGAGAATGTCACTATATGTGTGAAATCCTTCATTTGGACTGTGTGTAGACATCTTTCATGTTAGCAACAAATACTTTTATGAGCATGCAGTTCCCTGTTTTATGCCTAGTTTGAGATATGTAGTGTCAAAGAGTCATCAAACTCAGTTGCTTTTGTTTTTACATTTTTGGGGATATATTAGATGATTTTGATATATTCAAAAAAGTACCTTGGTGGAAGACAGCTTTTAAGGTGGTACTTTACTTCCAAGTCAAATGATTTTTTTTTTTTTAAGAAGTCCACAATCAAATACAGTGGGATCTTGCATTTTCTCTACCCTTCAGTTAGTTGTTTGACTATAAAGAGGCTTTTGAATAATATTGCTTCAGAAAACCTGCCTGTTCCTTTCTCATACCTTCATCAAAGATGTTTTTAGGATGGGTCAGAATAGTGGGGAACAGAGAGAGGAAGGCTTATTTTTCTGGAAATATTCAAGATGTAAAAACAAATGACATCAATGAAATCTTTAAAAAGAGAATGTTCTTTTTGAGTGTGTAGAATATTTTTTATGTAACAATTATGTAGAGGTATTATTAATTATGAGTAGGCATAGGTAGGTAGTTTTTATTGAATAGACAGGAATCAGCAAATTACCCAACTTGTGGTCCAAATAATATCTATTTTTATATAGTTCCCAGGTAAGAATGGTTTTTAGATTTTTAAACAAGATTTTATTAAATTTAAAACTGTAAAAATTATTTTTAGCTCAAGGGATTAAAAACAGGTAGCAAACTGGATTTGTTTCTATGGCTATAGTCTGTTGATTCTCTGGAATAGAGTCCTAATCCTAATCCCTAACTAAAAACAAAATGGGTTCAGCTCTAGCCTCTGACTCTTAGTCACTTAACCTTTATTCCTCAGTGAATAATAATACATATAGTCAGTCAAAGAGTACTTGCATTTTGGCAGTTTGGGATATAGAAAGACAAAAAAAAAGTCCCTGCCCTCAAGTAGTTTACAGTTATACTGGAGACAACATGGAAACAGTTATACATAAATATGTATTGAAGACAGTCTTGGAGAGAATTTATTAGCATTATAGGTAGCCTGAAAACACCTCCTCTAGAAGATAGGATTTAAATTGAGACTAGAAAGAAGCCAGAGAGGCCATGATGAAGAACAAAGGGAGCTCAGTATCCAGTTGGTAAAAATGATTGGAATTGGGAAAATAGTCACACAAAACCAACAGCAATGAGGGGGAAATCAAATGTAAGAAGATAGGCATGTAGGAAGAGGTCAGTTATATAAACTTTAAAAGCCAAATAGAGTATTTTACATTTGATCCTCTAGGTGATGGGGAGCTGATCAAATAGGGCAGTGGCAGATTTATACCTTGAGAAGATCACTTTGGCAGTTGAGTGGAAGATAGATTGGAGTGGGAGAGCCAAGGCAGAAAGACCAACCAGCCGGCTGTGCAGTAATCCAAATTTGAGGTGATCAGGGCCTTTACTCAGAGGCTGGCAGTATCAGGGGGAAGAAGGGGCCATATATGAGATGCTATGAAGGTAAGATCAACAGAATTTGGAATTAGATTGGATTTGGTTGTGAGTGAGCAGTTCATGATGATACCTTCATTGTGAGCCTTGTTGACTGGGAGGATGTTAGTGCACTTTGATAGTTACAGGGAGGTTTGGGGAAGGTTGGGGGAGGGGGAGAGAAAGATATGTTAATTTTAAGATGTCTGTGGGATATCAGTTCAAGATGTCTAAGAGGTAGTAGGTAGTTGGAGACATGAAACTGGAGATTAAGGCTTAACAAATATATGTAAGAATCCATCTGCATAGAGGTAACTTGATTAATCATGGGAGAAGAGGAGATGATTCAGCAAAATAAGTATAAAGGGAAAAATGATGGGGAATGAGAACAGAAACCTGAGGGTTCACCCAAAGTAGGAAAACCATGGATGAAAAGCCACCAAAGGACACTGAGGATTGGTCAGTCTTGGGAGAACACTGAGAAGGCAATGTTTGGAAAAATCTATAGAGAAAATGAGAATAGACAGTGTTAAAAATTGTAAAGCCATCCTCCAAGGCAATCCCAATAGACTTTGGACAGAAAATGCCATCTGCATCCAGAAAGAGAACTATGGAGATTGAATCTATGTTCATTTCTTTTTTTCTGTTTCCTTTTTTTTTTTTTTGGGGGGGGGTCTCTCATGGTTTTTCCCTTTTGCTCTGATTTTTCTCTCCTGATATGATTCTTAAAACAAGTATATAAAAATAAATAGAAGAAAAATTTTCAAAAAGATTATAGATTCATCAGGAAAGCTACCTATTGAAAAAAAAAAGATTAGATTTGGGAACATTGGAGAGAGCAGTTGCAATTCAAAGATGAGATTGGGAGCCAAACTACGGCGTTTAGAAGATAGTGAGTGATAACAAAGGAATTAGTATTTATTATGTATGTTATATCTATTATTTTAAAGAATTGTTCAAATATTTGTGAATCAATGGTATATTTAGGCAATTGTCTAATAGTGCAGTTTTTTGGTTGAGTTCTAAGAGATTTCGAGAACTTTGTTTTTCTTCTAGTAATTTATGAAAGTTTGTGAGTTTCTAATATATAGTTCTAGCTATAGAAAGGTAGTAGATAAAATTTTGTGTCCTGCAGTGATGTGTCACACAATTTCATTAGTAATCACTAATACATGATTGACATCAAGTTCTATGTGCTGCCTGATGGATTGTGCAAGCAGGCAGACTAGTGAGTCAAGGTCAAGGCTTGTTCTGACTTGGTATTGTCTAGTTAAGAACACAAAGCTAAAGCTTCTGATTCTTACTTAGTTCATTCATCTGATATCATCCATGCAATTTATGAAATGCTTGTCCATGAAGGAGGTTTGCAATGAAGATTTTTGAATTTTGGGGGGAAGAATATCTGTTTTACTTCAGACACTTGATTTAATGTAACTGAAATAATATATTATAAAAGATAAATTCCATTCTTGGTTACCCAGAAATGTGGATTCAAGTCTTAACTATGACACTTCTATAGACAGCATGACTATAGACAATTCTTTCAATCAGCATAAAACTACTTCACAGAGCAGTTATAATGTTTTTCTGAGTCCTAAAGGAGTATACATCAGCCAGAGGAAGTTAGGGCTGCATGGGATGGTTGATATATAGGGTACTTTTTGAATATTGATGCTGTGATCCATGTATCGGGGAAGCACTTAGGAAGCAGTGTGCCCATCTTCTGGAGAGATGGAAATAACAGTTCCTTCCAGACTAGGACCTCAGCTGAATGAACTTGGTAATTGGCCTTTTGTTTATCATTGGCTTGCCAGTTAGAATCCTATTGATTTACAGCAGAGCAAGATTTTCTCTGGAAAGCCTATGTGTGATCTCTGCTGATACCTGGAGGAATTTTTCTGGAGGTAATCCGGACTATAACCAAGAATTAGAAAATCTGATTTTACTACCTGTTGTCAAGTAAAATAATTAAAATTTATATTAGCTACTGATAGGCATGGAAAGGTAAAATAATCTAAAAATCTCACAGTGATCCAAGCTACATTGCTTGGATCTGTCAGTAAGAAATCAGAAATTGCAATGTTGTAGGTTATGATACTTGGATTAACAGACTTAATATCATAAAATAAGAAACTTTTCCAATTGATTCTTTTTTTTTTTTTTTTTTTTTTTCTTGGTCAAGTAGAACATTTAATATCTGCAAAATATAAGGCATAGTACACTTAAATATACAGAATTATGAAGCATCTTCCTTTTCTTCTTTCCTTTCATTTCCAACCATCTTTCAGTTCTATCATTCTGTCCCCTTGCTCATCATTACCCACATCTTTTTTTTTTTTTATTATATATATATATATATATTTTATAATATTATCCCTTGTATTCATTTTTCCAATTTACCCCCCCTCCCTCTATTCCCTGCCCCCGACGACAGGCAATACCATACATTTTACATGTGTTACAATATAGTCTAGGTACAATACATGTGTGCGAATATCACTTTCTTGTTGCACAATAAACATTAGAATCCGAAGGTACATGCAACCTGGGCAGACAGATATTAGTGCTAACAATTTTCATTCCCCTCCCAGTGTTTCTTCTCTGGGTGCAGCTACCTCTGTCCATCATTGATCAACCGGAAGTGAGTTGGATCTTCTTTATGTTGAAGATTTCCACTTCCATCAGAATACATCCTCATACAGCATTGTTGTTGAAGTGTACAGTGATCTTCTGGTTCTGCTCATTTCACTCAGCATCAGTTGATTTAAGTCTCTCCAGGCCTCTCTATATTCCTCCTGCTGGTCATTTCTTACCGAGCAATAATATTCCATAACCTTCATATACCACAATTTACCCAACCATTCTCCAACTGATGGACATCCATTCATCCTCCAGTTTCTAGCTACAACAAAAAGAGCTGCCACAAACATTTTGGCACATATATGACTCTTTCCGCTCTTTAGTATTTCTTTGGGATATAATCCCAGTAGTAGCGCTGCTGGGTCAAAGGGTATGCACAGTTTGATAACTTTTTGGGCATAATTCCAGATTGCTCTCCAGAATGGCTGGATTCTTTCACAACTCCACCAGCAATGTATTAGTGTCCCAGTTTCCCCACATCCCCTCCAACATTTGTCATTATTTGTTCCTGTCATCTTAGCTAATCTGACAGGTGTGTAGTGGTATCTCAGAGTGGTCTTAATTTGCATTTCTCTGATCAGTAGTGATTTGGAACACTCTTTCATGTGAGTGGATATAGTTTCAATTTCTTCCTCTGAGAATTGTCTGTTCATATCCTTTGACCATTTATCAATTGGAGAATGGTTCGGTTTCTTATAAATTTGGGTCAGTTCTCTATATATTTTGGAAATGAGACCTTTGTCAGAACCTTTGTTTTTAAAAATATTTTCCCAATTTGTTACTTCCCTTCTAATCTTGTTTGCATTAGTATTATTTGTACAGAAACTTTTTAGTTTGATGTAATCAAAATCTTCTATTTTGTGATCAATAATGATCTCTAGTTCTCCTCTGGTCATAAATTCCTTCCTCCTCCACAAGTCTGAGAGGTAGATTATCCTCTGTTCCTCTAATCTATTTATTATCTCCCTCTTTATGCCTAAATCATGGACCCATTTTGATCTTATCTTGGTATATGGTGTTAAGTGTGGATCCATATCTAATTTCTGCCATACTAATTTCCAGTTTTCCCAACAGTTTTTTCCGAATAATGAATTTTTATCCCTAATGTTGGAATCTTTGGGTTTGTCAAAGATTAGATTGCTATAGATGTATCCTTTTTTGTCCTTTGTATCTAATCTATTCCACTGATCTACCGGTCTATTTCGTAGCCAATACCAAATGGTTTTGGTGACTGCTGCTACATAATATAGCTTTAGATCAGGTACACTTAGACCACCTTCCTCTGAGTTTTTTTTCATTAGTTCCCTTGCAATTCTTGACCTTTTATTCTTCCATATGAATTTTGTTGTTATTTTTTCTAGGTCATTAAAATAGTTTCTTGGGAGTCTGATTGGTATAGCACTAAATAAATAGATTAGTTTGGGGAGTATTGTCATCTTTATTATATTCGCTCGGCCTATCCAAGAGCACTGAATGTCTTTCCAATTATTTAAATCTGATTTTATTTTTGTGGCAAGTGTTTTGTAATTTTTCTCATATAATTCCTGACTTTTCTTTGGTAGATGGATTCCCAAATATTTTATACTCTCAACATTTGTTTGGAATGGAATTTCTCTTTGTATCTCTTGCTGTTGCATTTTGTTAGTGATATATAAAAATGCCGAGGATTTATGTGGATTTATTTTGTATCCTGCCACTTTGCTGAAATTTTGAATTATTTCTAGTAGCTTTTTAGCAGAGTCTTTGGGGTTCTCTAAGTATACCATCATGTCATCTGCAAAAAGTGATAGTTTAATTTCCTCATTTCCTACTCTAATTCCTTGAATCTCTTTCTCGGCTCTTATTGCCGAGGCTAGCGTTTCTAGTACTATATTGAATATTAATGGTGATAGTGGGCAACCTTGTTTCACTCCTGATCTTACTGGGAAAGGTTGCAGTTTATTTCTATTGCATATTATGCTTACTGACGGTCTTAAATATATACTCCTGATTATTCTAAGGAATAATCCATTTATTCCTATACTCTCAAGAGTTTTTAGTAGGAATGGATGTTGGATTTTGTCAAATGCTTTTTCTGCATCTATTGAGATGATCATATGGTTCTTATTAATTTGATTATTAATATGGTCAATTATATTAATAGTTTTCCTAATATTAAACCAGCCCTGCATTCCTGGAATAAATCCTACTTGATCATAGTGTATTATCTTGGAGATGATTTTCTGAAGTCTTTTTGCTAATATCTTATTTAAGATTTTAGCATCAATATTCATTAAGGAGATTGGTCTATAATTTTCTTTCTCAGTTTTCGATCTACCAGGTTTAGGTATCAGTACCATGTCTGTGTCATAAAAGGAGTTTGGTAGGACTCCTTCATCCCCTATTTTTTCAAATAATTTATATAACATTGGGGCTAATTGTTCTTTAAATGTTTGGTAGAATTCACATGTGAATCCATCTGGCCCTGGGGATTTTTTCCTGGGGAGTTGATTAATAGCTTGTTCTATTTCTTTTTCTGAAATGGGACTATTTAAGCAATTTATGTCCTCCTCTGTTAATCTAGGGAGCCTATATTTTTGGAGAAAGTCATCCATTTCACTTAAGTTATCAAATTTATTGGCATAAAGTTGGGCAAAGTAACTCCTTATTATTTCTCTAATTTCCTCTTCATTGGTGGAAAGATCCCCCTTTTCATTTGTAAGACTATCAATTTGATTTTCCTCTTTCTTTTTTTTGATCAAATTTACCAAAGGTTTATCTATTTTATTGGCTTTTTCATAAAACCAACTCTTGGTTTTATTTATTAATTCAATAGTTTTTTTACTTTCAATTTTATTGATTTCTCCTTTTAATTTTTGTATTTCGAGTTTAATTTTTGGTTGGGGGCCAATTGATTCTTTAACACCACTTGTCATGGTATTGATGTTAGGCTTGAGGTAAGGATAGTATCACCTCACAGCCCTAAAATCTATTTTAACCTCTGCTGTAGTAACCTGGAAATGTCACTATTCATGCTAATGTTCCTTCACATTTTCCGTCCTAGTTAATTTGCTTTTTTAAGTGCCATGACCTATACCTTCATTCTGTCCCAGTGACCTTAAGAGGTGGTCATGAACTTGACCTCACTATCACTCCAGAGGAGTACAGTATTGTCCTATCTCTCCACACTCTCATGAAGAGCTGATTCTTAACAGTTACTTCTATCTAGGATAGGATTGCTGTTTATAACAGGCTTCTTAACTTCTCTGTTTGCCTTCTCTCTTTCATACAGCCTCATTCCTCCCAGGATTTATTATTCTTTGTGTGCATTGTGAGCTGTATACCGTCCTCTACTCTCAAATCTCTTGCCCTCATCCAACTGTGAGTTTTATCTTGCTGATATTTTTTCAGTCTTTGTCCTTCTTGACCTTTCAATAGTATTTGGCATTTGTGACCATATTCTCCTTTTAATTCTTTCCTCCTTGGTTTTATCCTGAGAGACTTCTCTTTTCCATTTTTCTTAATTCCTCTTTCACTGCTTCAGTTTCCTTTCTGGATTTCTGACATCCTCACCTTGGCTATCTCTAAGCATCTAGACAGATTAGACAATCTTTTCCCTTTACTCCTACTTGGTAATCTCAGCAGATGCTTTGGCCTCAATTTTCTCTTTAGAGACCATTCTCAAATCATTGCATATTGACCTGTGTCAATTTCCTGATATAACCTGTTATTATTATTTTTTTTAATCACCAAATACCTTTCATTTGGATGTCCTGTATACATCTTAAGTAATATATGTCTAAAACAGAACTCTTTATCTTGCCACCAAACTGCCTTCCTACTAATTTCTCTTTCAATTCATTAGGATTATAATCTTAGAAATGTATTTCCCTTTCCTCTTTCCTTCATCCATTCTATTGAATAAGTTGCCAAGCCTTGTTGATTCTGCTTCTATAACATGCTTTACATGTATCCCCCTTTTTTTCTGCTGATTAATTAGTTTTGATTTCCATCTTTGACCTATAGTATTGCAATGGCTTCCTAATTGCTACTCTGGCTTCCAATTTCTCCCTTCTTAATAATCCATCTCCTGATAGCTGCCAAATTCATATTCCCAAAACATAAGTTCAATAATGTTAACGCCCTACTAAAGAATATCTCTAGAATTAAACATATATTCCTCAGCTTGACATTTAAGTTCTTCATAGCCTGACTCCAATCTTCCTTACTTATAGTTTTGGGTTTTTTTTGCTGTAATTAATTGTTTACAAATTATCTCTCTCTAGGAGAATATAATCATTTTGAGGGCAGAGATTTATTTCTTCTAAATATATATTTTTTTGTTTTAGTAATATCTTTAATTAATTGAACTGAACCAGCTACACCCAGCGAAAGAACTCTGGGAGATGACTATGAACCACTACATAGAATTCCCAATCCCTCTATTTTTGTCTGCCTGCATTTCTGATTTCCTTCACAGATTAATTGTACACTATTTCAAAGCCTGATTCTTTTTTTACAGCAAAATAACTGTTTGGACATGTATACATATATTGTATTTAACTTATACTTTAACATATTTAACATGTATTGGTCAACCTGTCATCTGGGGAAAGGGGTGGGGGGAAGAAGGGGAAAAGTTGGAACAAAAGGTTTTGCAATTGTCAATAATGAAAAATTACCCATGCATATATCTTGTAAATAAAAAGCTATAATAAAACTACATCTTTAATTACTTAAATTAATTAAAACAGTAACAATTTTTGTATATTCTTTTAACATAGAAACATAGTCAAGCAAAAAACACCACGTTAGCAACTGTTTTCATATTTATTTGTAGTAATTAGACTTTCAGATTATATATTCATCATTGCATTTCTGCTAGGTCCACTTTCCTTTTCTGTTTTTAAAAAAATTTGCATTATCACAATTGCATCCAAACTATTTCTGTGTTAATGTTCATATTTTCCTTTGTTTCTCTAAATTCTTTATAATCTGCAAGCACGATTCTAGTTCATTACTTTCATATACCAAATTGTTTGACATTGCTCATTTGATGAGCACCCACTTTTATTTTGAGGTGGTTGGGTTTTTGGTGGTTTTTTTTTTTTTTTGCTATCACAAAAATGGCTCTCAGAAATATTTTTATAAATTATACTTTTCCTTTTGTCTTTGAATATTCTTTTTCATTTTTTTCCTTATTTCTCTCTTGCTCAACATTCTGTTTTGCATAGTAGGAACTTAAATGCTTTTTGGATTATATTAGAATTGTAACTACCAAATTTAATAAGCAATTGATCAACCAAGACCAACTAGGGAAAATTCTAAGGTTATCTGAGTCAACTAAACAGGATGGGTGATAGCAGTTAAATTTTAGTTTAATGTGAATGTAACCCCTGGATGTTCTTTGGGAGAATTGTATTTTATGTTTCCACTGTAGAATGAAAAAGTTTAGTCCTCTAACTTCAGGTATGTAGAAATATATCCTTAAAAGCTTTTAGTAAAAACTAAAAATATGTTCCTTTAAATCCCTTTTCCAGACACCCTTGGAAAGGTGGGTGCTAGCTTTGTTTAATGAATGGAATTAAGGTTGTACCTAAACTTTTAACCTAAAGAAACCCTTACTGCTTTGATATTATTGTCAACTCTGTTTGCCTCAGTTTCCTTATCTGTAAAATGATCTGGAGAAGGAAATGGCAAACCATTCTAGTATCTTTGCCAAGAAAACCTTAAATGGGATAATGAAGAGTCGAAAACTGCTGATAATTACAAAACAATTAAAACAAAAAACTGATGAGGAAAGAGGGCATTCTAGGAATGAATCATGGCCAGAACAGATGTGGAAAGATGGGAGATAGAATGTTATATATTGAGGAATAGCAGTAAGGCCAGCTTGTATAAAAATAGAAAGTTGAGTCATAGGTTCTAAAGGGTTTCAAGTGCTAAACTGAAATTTGGGAGTCAGTGTGATTCATTGTAAAAGATGTTAAGTTTAGAATGAGTATTTGTGTTCAAATCTCACTTTTCCTATAATTTACTACCTGTGCCATTTTGGCAAATCACCTGAGCATTTTGGGAATGAATTTCCTTATCTGTAAAAAGAAGGGATTGGACTAAATGAACTAATTCCCTTTCCAGTTTTCAAAAATAACTATAATTCTGGTGGCAATTGACTAGAGGAATGATATGATCAGACTTATGCTTTTAGGAAAATCACTTTGGCAGCAGAGTGGAGGATCAATTGGAAAGGATAGAGACTTGAGTCACGGAAATCTATTAAGAGGATTTTTCAATATTCCAAGTGCTAAAGTGTTGGAATGTCACCATTGTTGTACATGTAGGAATAGCAATTTTTGGCAGTAAATTAGATATGTGAGATAAGGGAGAATGATGAATAGTGAATGACATTGAGATTTGGAACCTGGGAATGATCGATATTAGTGCCCTTGAAAAAATCTGAGAAATGTAGAAGGGTAGATTTGGAGGGAAAGATATAAATTCTGTTCTGAACATTCTGAGTTTGACTTACCTATAGGAAAATCAGTTCAAAATAAGTAATAGGAAGTTCATGATGCCTGTTATTATAATTTATGATAGAAATTGATCCAGATATATAATCTGGGGGTCATCTACAGAGATATGATAATTAAAACATTGGAGGTAATTGTTATCACCACACGTTGACTTGAAAAGACCACAAAGTACTCCTTTGGGACTACAAAAAAAGGACAGTGAAGTACATTTTAAAAAGCTATTTTTTGGGGTCACTTTTGGTTATAACATTTAGGTTTTGTCTTTCTATTTATATTTTTTCATTTTGTATATTACTTTCTTGCATTTGCTTATTTTACTTACCATCAGTTGTTAGAAGGATTTCTATTCTAAAAGGTGGAAGTGAGAAATTAGATGGCAAGTCATGTATGAGGGAAATCTCAAAGTCTAGTTTGATGGGACCAAAGTATTAAGAAAAACTTTTTGGGGAAGACTTCAAAGAAACAATAACTTTATATCATATGTTGCTTGACTCTTTTCTAATTCTTTTTTTTGATTTTGAATTCCATATTCTCTTCCTCCTTCTAGACTATTCCCAATTGAATGAGAAGTCAAGCAATAAAATATTCATTGTACATATGAAGTAATTTTAAATTTTTTTTAACTTTTTAAATTAATTTTATAATTATAATTTTTTTTGACAGTACATATGCATGGGTAATTTTTTTTTTTACAACATTATCCCTTGTACTCATATCTTTTCCGAATTTTCCCCTCCCTCCCTCTACCCCCTCTCCTAGATAACAGGCAATCCCATACATGTTAAATATATTACATTATATCCTAGATACAGTATATGTGTGTAAAACCGAATTTCTTCTTGCACGATAAGAATTGGATTCCAAAGGTAAAAGTAACCTGGGTAGAAAGACAATAGTACAAACAGTTTACACTCAATTTTCAGTGTTCCTTCTCTGGGTGTAGCTGATTCTGTCCATCATTGATCAACTGGAACTGAATTAGATCTATGTTGAAGATATCCACTTCAATCAGAATATATCTTAATGCAGTATCATTGTTGAAGTGTATAATGATCTCCTGGTTCTGCTCATTTCACTCAACATCAGTTCATGTAAGTCTCTCCAAACCTCTCTGTATTCATCCTGCTGGTCATTTCTTACAGAGCAATAATATTCCATAACATTCATATACCATAATTTACCCAACCATTCTCCAATTGATGGACATCCATTCATTTTCCAGTTTCTAGCCACTACAAAAAGGGCTGCCGCAAACATTTTGGCACATACAGGTCCTTTTTTCATCTTTAGTATTTCTTTGGGATATAAGCCCAGTAGTAGCACTGCTGGATCAAAGGGTATGCACAGTTTGATAACTTTTTGGGCATAGTTCCAAATTGCTCTCCAGAATGGCTGGATTCTTTCACAACTCCACCAACAATGCATTAGTGTCCCAGTTTTCCCACATCCCCTCCAACATTCATCATTATTAGTTCCTGTCATCTTAGCCAATCTGACAGGTGTGTAGTGGTATCTCAGAATTGTCTTAATTTGCATTTCTCTGATCAGTAGAGATTTGGAATACTCTTTCATATGAGTGGATATAGTTTCAATTTCATCATCTGAAAATTGTCTGTTCATATCCTTTGACCATTTATCAGTTGGAGAATGGTTTGATTTCTTATAAATTAGGGTTAGTTCTCTATAGATTTTGGAAATGAAGCCTTTATCAGAACCTTTAACTGTAAAAATATTTTCCCAATTTGTTACTTCCCTTCTAATCTTGTTTGCATTAGTTTTGTTTGTACAAAAGCTTTTTAATTTGATGTAATCAAAATTTTCTATTTTGTGATCAATAATGATCTCTAGTTCTCCTTTGGTCACAAATTCGTTCCTTCTGTACAAGTCTGAGAGGTAAACTATCCTATGTTCTTCTAATCTATTTGTGATCTCATTCTTTATGCCTAAATCATGGACCCATTTTGATCTTATCTTGGTATGTGGTGTTGTGTCCATGCCTAATTTCTGCCATACTAATTTCCAATTTTCCCAGCAGTTTTTGTCAAATAATAAATTCTTATCCCAAAAGTGGGGATCTTTGGGTTTGTCAAACACTAGATTGCTATAGTTGTACACTATTTTTTCCTGTGAACCTAACCTATTGCACTGATCAATTAGTCTATTTCTTAGCCAATACCAAATGGTTTTGATGACTGCTGCTTTATAATTAGATCAGTTTTAGATCAGGTACAGCTTTTTTTTTTTTTTTTAATTCCCTTGAAATTCTCGACCTTTTGTTCTTCCATATGAATTTTGTTGTTATTTTTTCTAGGTCATTAAAATAGTTTCTTAGGAGGCTGATTGGTATAGCACTAAATAAATAGATTAGTTTAGGGAGTATTGTCATCTTGATTATATTCATTTGCCGTATCCAAGAGCACTTAATGTCTTTCCAATTATTTAAATCTGACTTCATTTTTGTGGCAAGTGTTTTGTAATTTTGCTCATATAATTCCTGACTTTCCTTTGGTAGATATATTCACAAATATTTTATACTCTCGACAGTTATTTTGAATGGAATTTCTCTTTGTATGTCTTGCTGTTGGATTTTGTTGGTAATGTATAAAAATGCTGAGGATTTATGTGGATTTATTTTGTATCCTGCAACTTTGTTAAAGTTCTGAGTTATTTCTAATAGCTTTTTAGCAGAGTCTTTGGGGTTCTCTAAGTATACCATCATATCATCTGCAAAGAGTGATAGTTTGATTTCCTCATTACCTACTCTAATTCCTTTAATTTCTTTCTCGACTCTTATTGCCGAGGCTAGCATTTCTAATACAATATTGAATAGTAATGGTGATAGTGGGCAACCTTGTTTCACTCCTGATCTTACTGGGAAAGGTTCCAGTTTATCCCCATTATGTATGATGCTTACTGATGGTTTTAAATATATGTTTCTGACTATTTTAAGGAATAGTCCATTTATTCCTATACTCTCAAGTGTTTTTTGTAGGAATGGATATTGTATTTTATCAAATGCTTTCTGCATCTATTGAGATGATCATATTGTTTTTGTTAATTTGATTATTAATATGGTCAATTATAGTAATAGTTTTCCTAATATTAAACCAGCCCTGCATTCCTCGTATAAAACCTACTTGATCATAGTGTATTTCCTGGTGATGATTTTCTGTAGTCTTTTTGCTAATATCTTATTTAAGATTTTAACACCAATATTCATTAAGGAAATTGGTCTATAGTTTTCTATACTGTTCACTGCTGGATCAAAGGGTTTTCATGCTCTTTTGGCATAGTTCCAAATGGATATACATAGCCTTTGGACATAGTTCATATCTTTTGATAATTTATCAATTGGGAAATGGCTCTTTGATATATAAATCTGAGTCATTTCCCTATACATTTGAGAAATGAAGCCTTCTTCAGAGACACTTGCTTCAAAATTCTTTCCCCAATTACCATTGCTTTCTGTATTTCTCCTCAACTCTATTCTTTTTCCTTTTACCCTGTCCCTCTTCAAAAGTGGTTTCTTTCTGACTACCTTCTTCCCTATTATGCCCTCTCTTCTATTATCCTCCCCTTTTCTCATATACCCTTTCTATACCCGTCTTGAGTGTATATGTTATTTCTTCTTTGGGTCAGTTTTGATGAGAGTAAGGTTCACTGGTTTCCCCTCCTCCCCTCTATTGTAAAAGTTTTTCTTATTCCACCCTGTCTTTTTGTGAGTTCTTAAATTCTAAAATTTGTAGAATTATCATTTAAAGGAATTTGGAGGAATTTGTGGGAGATTTTGGGTGAGTTCTTGCCTTTACTCCTTTATCTTACCTCCTCCCTGCCTCTTCCCCCTCATTTCTTATAGCACAGTAATTTTCTATCCCAGTCACATACCATAATTTATTCAGCTATTCTCCCCAAATTGGTATCCTCTTAGTTTCCAATTCCGTACAAAAAAGCTATTAGAAACACTTCAGTAACACATAGGTCCCTTTCCCTTTTTAGAAAATTTCTTTGGGAGATAGATCTAGTAGTGGTATTGTTTGGTAAAAATATAGGCATAGTTTTTTTAACCTTTTGGGCATAGTTCCATATGTTCTCTAGAATAGAGACCAGACTTGGATCAGGCTTGAGTCTTTTCTTTTCTTTCTTTTTTTAAAATTATAGCTTTTTATTGACAGAACATATATATGGGTAATTTTTCAACATTGATTCTTGCAAACACTTCTGATCCAACTTTTCTCCTCCTTCTCTCCACCCCTTCCTTGGATGGCAGGCAGTTTCAAAAATGTTAAACATGTTAAAGTATATCTTAAATACAATATATGTATACATATTTATATAGTTCTGTTATTGCATGAGAAAAATCAGATTTAAAAAATGGGAATAAAAACAAAAATGGAAGCAAACAACAGAAAGAGTATAAATGCTATGTTGTGGTCCCCACTCATTTCCCAGTGTTTTTTCACTGGTTGTAGCTGGTTGGTTCATCACTGATCAATTGGAACTGATTTGGATCCTCTCATTGCCAAAGATAGCCACTTCCATCAGAATTGATCCTCACAAGTATTGTTGAAATGTATAATGATCTCCTGGTCCTACTCATTTTTTTCAGCATCAGTTCATGTAAGTCTCTCCAGGCCTTTCTGAAATCCTCATGCTGGTCATTTCTTACAGAACAATAATATTCCATAACATTCATATACCACAATTTATTTAGCCATTCTCCAAATGATGGACATCTCTCAGTTTCCAGTTTCTGGTCACTACAAAAAGGGCTGCC
The DNA here is from genome assembly GCF_048593235.1 of Sminthopsis crassicaudata. Classification (NCBI taxonomy): domain Eukaryota; kingdom Metazoa; phylum Chordata; class Mammalia; order Dasyuromorphia; family Dasyuridae; genus Sminthopsis; species Sminthopsis crassicaudata. The sequence continues at coordinate 387,165,972 of NC_133618.1, read as the reverse complement.
ACAGACATTTTTGCACATACAGGTCAATTTCCCTTCTTTAGATCTCTTTGGGATATAAGCCCATTAGTAACACTGCTGGATCAAATGGTATAGTTCCAAATTGCTCTCTAGAATGCCTGGATTCGGTCACAATTCCACCAATAATGTATCAGTGTCCCAGTTTCCCCACATCTCCTCCAACATTCATCATTATCTTTTCCTGTCATCTTAGCCAATCCTAGAGGTGTGTAGTGGTATCTAAGAGTTGTCTTAATTTGCATTTCTCTGATCAGTAATGAATTGGAACACCTTTTCATATGAATAGAAATAGTTTCAATTTCATCATCTGAAAATTATCTGTTCATATCCTTTGACCATTGGAGAATGGCTTTATTTCTTATAAATTAGAGTTAGTTCTCTATATATTTTGTAAATGAGGCCTTTATCAGAACCGTTAAATGTAAAAATGTTTTCCCATTTTATTGCTTCCCTTCTAATCTTGTCTGCATTAGTTTTGTTTGTACAAAAGCTTTTTTAAAACTTGATACAATCAAAATTTTCTTTTTTGTGATCAATAATGATCTCTAGTTCATCTTTGGTCACAAATTACTTCCTCCTCCACAAGTCTGAGAGGTAAGCTATCCTATGTTCTTCTAATTTATTTATAATCTCATTCTTTATGCCTAAATCATGAACCCATTTTGATCTTATCTCTGTGTATGGTGTTAAGTGTTGGGCCCATACCTAGTTTCTGCCATATTAATTTCCAATTTTCCTACCAGTTTTTGTCAAATAGTGAATTCTTATCCCCAAATATGGGGTCTTTGGGTTTGTCAAACACTAGATTGATATAGTTATTGACCATTTTGTCCTATGAGCCTAACTTACTCCACTGATCAGTCAGTCTATTTCTTAGCCAATACCAAATGGTTTTGGTAACCACTGCTTTATAATATAGTTTTAGATCTGATATAGCTAGGCCACTTTCACTTGATTTTTTTTTTTCATTAGTTCCCTTGAAATTCTTGATCTTTTGTTCTTCCAGATGAATTTGTTATTTTTTTTCCTAGGTCATTAAAATAGTTTTATTCGTATAGCACTAAATAAATTTGTTAGTATTGTCATCTTTATTATATTCTCTCAGACTATCCAAAAGCACTTAATATTTTTCCATTTGTTTAGATCTGACTTTGTTTTTTTAAAATTTTTATTAATTTTATAATTATAACATTTTTGACAATACATGTGCATAGGTAATTGTACTACCTTCTGTTCCAAATTTTCCCCTCCTTCCCTCCACCCCCTACCCTAGATGGCAGGCATTCCCATACATATTAAATATATTATAGTATATCCTAGATACAATATATGTGTACAGAACCGAATTTTGTTGTTGTTGTTGTTGCAAAGGAAGAATTGGATTCAGAAGGTAAAAATAACCTGGGAAGAAAAACAAAAAATGCAAACAGTTTACACTCATTTTCCAGTATTCTTTCTCTGGGTGTAGCTAATTCTGTCCATCATTGATCAATTGGAACTGAATTAGATCTTATCTACGTTGAAGATATCCACTTCAATCAGAATACATCTTCATACAGTATTGTTGTTGAAGTGTATAATAATCTCCTGGTTCTGCTCATTTCACTCAGCATCAGATGATGTAAGTCTCTTCAAGCTTCTCTGTATTCATCCCGTTGGTCATTTCTTACAGAACAATAATATCCCATGACATTTATACACCATAATTTACCCAACTATTCTCTAATTGATGGGCATCCATTCAGTTTCCAGTTTCTAGCCACTACAAAAAGGGCTGTCACAAACATTTTCGCACATACAGGTCCCTTTCCCATCTTTAGTATTTCCTTGGGATATAATCCCAGTAGTAGCACTGCTGGATCAAAGGGTATGCACAGTTTGATAACTTTTTAGGCATAATTCCAGATTGCTCTCCAGAATGGTTGGATTCTTTCATAACTCCACCAACAATGCATCAGTGATCTGACTTTATTTGTATGGAAAGTGTTTTTAGTCTTGAGTCTTTTCAAAGCAAATTTGCCTACATCCTTTTTTGTTCTTCTGTAATTTTTGTGCAAAGTGATAGGGAAAAGTGTTTTGCTGATGAGGAAACAGAAGTTTAAGCCCAACATTATATAGACAGGTCTAGAGATAGATGACGAGTTCTAAGTTCTTTCTCTTAGATTATCCTATCTCTTCAAAGTAGCACAGTGGCAGTAGGGTTCATGAGAGAGCTCAAGCTTCTTGTTTTCCTCACAAACTTGCCTAGTCCAAGGATCTGTAACCCTGGAGGGATTAGAGTTGGACAGTTCTGGTTAATCTTCATAGAATGCTTGAACTCTTGATCTCCTCTATCTTGGTCCTAGAGACCATCAAAGGCTATATTCCTGACATTTTGGAAGTTTCAGTCAGTAAACTTCTATCTCTTGGCTTTATCAATTGGATTGTTTCCAATTGGTTTCTGAAAAACAATTTTTTCCATCTCTTCATTAAAAATGAAGATCCATATTGCCTCTTTCTTTTACCTACTATCTTGTCCCATAATTCCAGTTTTGGAATCCTCTTTATTCATTTCCACTAAGAAGCATAACTGTGGGAAATGCAAATAAACCTGTATTTGAATTGGGAAAGAGAAGAATCTCCAGGTATATCTGACTACCCCTTTTTTCTGCATAAACTTGTAGAATATCCCTACACATTACCACCTATTGCCTGGTTGTCTTTGTGCTGTTATGACTTCTTATACTTCTTTGTATAGTGGTTGTAATGAGGGAAAGGAAAGGCAGAACCCCATTTCTTGGCGCATAGATAGTAAGATAAGATGATCTCATGAGGCGCAGTGTCCCCTGTAAATGAATTTACAGGCCCGAAAACCTAGATTGATGAATCAAAGGTTTATTGTAGAAATATGGAAGTAAAGTTCAGTTAGAAAGACGCCAGGGCCATAGGTGGCCGCTGGGCGGGCAGGAACCCTTACATGGCTGGAAGGATACCATGTGTTGGGGGGGAGGGCTCCTGAAAAGAGAGCACTCCAGCTCGTTTCTTTTATACCTAGAAGATGATGGGCGGTACCACCCAAGTTCTTGGCGGGCTTTTCAGTTAGCTCAGATCATGTGAGGGCTGGGGGAAGCTGAGCTGGTAGTGGGGCTGGGCCCGGATATTCAAAGGGTGCCTTTAACCAGGATTTGTGAATCAAGGTCAGCCACGGGTTGGGCAATTAGAAAGGAATCTTAAAGGGACCTCAACCCCCATCAGTTGTAGGTTCAGAAGTGTAAGTTGTGGTTTTGGAGACTGGCAGTAAGTGGAAGGTGACAGATATATAAAAGATGGAAAGGAAAAGACCTCTTTTCTTAAACAAGTTCCTCTGTTTTTTGTGTGTCCTTAACAATACAAATAGTATATAAAGACATGGGACCTAACATATTACCAGTTTCAACAAATAACTAATTTCTGAGCTGAAAGCCATTTTTAGTTTATGTACAATTTGGAAAAGCTCACCATGTTTGGAGAAATAGTTATGTAAATATGATCTATGGATATATAATGTATGTAATAGGATTTAATCCTAAACAATCAACAAATTATAGTGGTTGACATTTAAGAGTTTTAATCTGTTGTTTTAACGCCTCTTTCCTAGAGATATTTAGTGAATGCAAAGAATGATATGGTGTAAATTCAACCATCTTTGTGTTTATTTTTTGGTTTTCTTTGCATGTTTAAATCTAAGGCCAAATTATCACTTTGCCAAACATGAAAAACACTATTTTGATGTGCTAACTACCCCTGCAAGGGCATTTGCAAATAACTGAGAATTTAGGTTGAGAAGTATCTGTACAGGCAGTTTGCAAACCGTTGGTGGACATTAATCAATTTTGTGGGGAACCAGTAGGAGTATCCCTTAGGTTTTTCCCTTCTCTTTGTATCTCTTCAGCTGATTGATTTTACTATAAAGTTAGTAGTTCCTGATGCTTGGGCCTTTTTCTGGAAGGATAGCTCTGTTTGTTGGAGGCTGGAGGTAGTATGGTTTAAGTTCTAGGAACAATTGACTTTGAAGGAAGAAGAGAATAAAGGTGACCTGGCAGAACAGGAAGTAAATCAATACTAGGTTTGGCTTCATAATAAGAGTTCTTTGGGTTTCATTATTTTGGAATAACTCTATACAAGAAGAAGATACCTGAATATCTCTCCTATGTTCTGCATATGTTCCCCTTTGTTGAGGTTGGGAAGGGGATCCCAAAAGTTTGGGGTCATAGACTGTTGTCCTGAGGTATTTCAAAAGAATTTGCAGGTTTGAAACCTTCTCCTTAGCCAAGGGACAAAGTTCATTGTAATTGTAGCACTATTACAAGCAGACTGAATTCCAAAAGAATTCAGCAGAAAAATTAAAGCTAGGAGACACATTTTCTATCATTGACATGCTAATTCTACAGCTCAGAGAATGGTCTTTGGAATTTGGTGATCACTGACAAGATTATCACTATTGTTTTAGGAGTTTGTTCCAGGGAACTATTCTGAAGCCAGAAGCTGTCTGATAGTCTGCAGTGATTTGAGGAATGGTCTATTCAGAATCAGACAGATTGTTGTTCTTAGATTGGTTACTGTGGGAAGTCCTAGAGGTAGACTCCAAATCCAGAAGATTTAGGATTACTGACATTGTTAGAACAGAAGCCCCTCCCCCAAGATCAGGGGACTTCAAAATCACATTATATCACCTTGATGATACAAATGTTATCCTACTGTCCTTGAGGTTGTGCCACTAAGCCCAAGTGATGGCAATCCTATCAAGCAGGATATGATTGGAGAAAGGGCTGCATACACGGTATTGAATATCTGTAATTGGAGATAAGTCAGACTGATCAACAGAAGGTTGATCACCACTGAGTGGTGAATTTTTTCAATCATTTGTGTAATCTGTCCTTTTGTTGAATGCGGTACCCCTTTGGTATTCTTTGTTTGATCTCCAACTTCCTTTGGGACTTGGACCTTTGATACAAGATCTGGTCAAACTAGTTTGGGCTATCTGGGCTGGCCAGGGTTTTACAGCCTCCATTCTAATCTACTCAGATAGACCAAATAGCATCAGGAAATTCCTTTTTGGGGAAGACACTTCTGTCTCTACCTAAAAGATAACAAGAGAATCCTTATCTTATTTACATCACTCCCCGGAACCTCCTTACATCACTGCATCTGAATGATTGTGCTCTTGTATAAAACAGAGTCCTCAAAAATCTATTCTTTGCAAAATTGGCATTGTACCATGCAGCCATTTTGCCCATCGGCTCTCCAGTGTTTCCATTCTAATCAATAAATGTTAGGATTACTAAGTGAGAACTCAGGTTGTCTGGACAGTGACAAGGTGAGAATTCAGGTTTTCTGGACAATTACAAGGTGAGAACTCAGGTTGACTTGATAGAGGGGGCAAGCTCATTGGCTGGGGTGGTTCTTCCCAGAAGCCCTTGCATTATCCCACACCCATTCTCTGGGAGGATAAAAGAGACAGCACTGGGCGCAGAGAGCAGATCGGCCTGGAGAAGGATAAGAGCTGGAGGAGATTCAGAGCCAGGATTCAAGAAAAAAGACTCTGAATTGCATCAGGCTTGACGGGGCTCTCTGCAGGAAGGGAAGTCACTTCTTTGGACAAGAGTTAACAGCAACTGCCTGGAGACAACGGTTCACTACAGGAAGAAGAATCTGTCTTAAAGATTTGAGTAGACACAGCAGATCTCTTCCCAGAGAGCGATCCGGCAGCTTCTAGAGACGACAGCTCGTTACAATTGGCGCCCAACGTGGGGCAAGGACTTTTGCTTATCCTGACAAGAGGAGCTAGACCAGACCTTCGCAATTTGGCGCCCGAACAGGGACAGACACAGTCCTGATTCCAGTGGAAAAGCTTCTGATCTAGATCTCAGTCTCTCTGACCCAGAACCGTGAGTAACGAGGAAACTTTGTTAAAGATTAAGTGAGCGTGCTAATAGATAAATAAGGAACTTAACTTGTTAAGGGCTAAACCAGGAATCTCTTATAGCTGAAATGGGGCAGATGTTAGCTATATTCAATCCCTGGACCTCAGCCGACTCATCCCCAGCCCCAGAAGCAACCTCAGCTCCACCCCCATTCAGGAGTGGTACTATAGAGAGTATAATCAACATAATTGAGGAGCAGAGTTTACTTGTAACCTGGGTACAGATTGCTAAACTCTTGGCTGCATTAAGACACACATCCCCTTAGTTCTTAGAGGAAGAAAAGATAGATGTAGATAAATGGAAGCTAGTGGGATATGAATTGAAAGAATTTCAAGCAAAAAATGGGCCTCGTTCAATTTCTGCAGAAGTATTTTATATCTACAACATAGTTCAATTAGCCTTAAACTATCAAGCAAGTTGTAGGAGAAGGAAAAGTTCTAAAAATGAACAGAGGAGGAAGTGTGAGGAAAAAAGGAAAGATCAAGATCTTTCCCTAGAGCAAGAGGATTTAAATGAGGAATTATGGTATGATTCTCTTGAAGAAGCTTCAACCCTGCCTAGAGAACAGATTATTGACAGGCCCGCATCAACCCCACCTTCAGAGATGGAGGAAGAAAGAGGGGAAGAGGCAGAAACACAAACAGAATTGCCTGTGAAGAAGCCTAAGCCTATGACAAGATTAGAAAAAGCATTGGTTAAAGCTAAGAGAGAAGGACAGGATATAAGTGATTTTATACATGCATATCCTGTGATTGAAGAGATTGATTCTGTAGGTAAAAAAAGGAGAAGATATGCACCTTTAGATTTGAATAAAATTAAGGATTTGAAAAAAGGTTGTACCCTTTATGGGGCTACATCAGCTTATGTCAAAATGTTACTAGATGGTTTGTCTTATGAAGTCCTAACCCCGAATGATTGGAAATCCATAGCAAGGACATGTCTGGAACCTGGAGAAAATTTATTATGGCTTGCGGAATTTCATGAATTATGTAAAATTCAAGTCAGATGCAATTTGGAAATAGGAGTTAACACACAATTCACTTTTGAGCACTTGGCTGGTGAAGGTCGGTATGGAGAGAATTCAGAACAGACTGATTATACCATGACAATATATGAACAAATTGCTAAGGCTGCAATAAAAGCTTGGGGTGTCCTTCCTGGACAGAAAGATCGTGGAGAGGCTTTCACTAAAATACAGCAAGGTCCCAATGAACCTTTTGCAGATTTTGTGGGACGTTTGCAAACTGCTGTCAAAAGAACTATTGGAGAAAATTCAGCTACAGAAATAATGACCAGACATCTGGCTAAGGAAAATGCCAACGAGATTTGCAAAAGAATTATATGGGGATTAGACAAAGATGCTCCTTTAGAGGAGATCATAAGACGCTGTGCTACAGTGGGAACAAATGCTTTTTACACCCGGACAATGATGAATGTGGAAAGACAGGGTCCCTCCTGGCAAGGGACTTCTAGAGAAACTCGGCGATGTTTTCAATGTGGAAAAATTGGGCATCTAAGAGCTCAGTGTAGATATGGAGATACAGTGAGAAGACAGGGTGAGAGAAGACCTAAAACCCCATGTCCAAAATGCAACAGAGGACTCCATTGGGCATCAGAGTGTAAACTAATTCAGGGAAATAGGATGAGGGGCCCAGATCCAGGGCCCCAGGCAAAAAAGACTTGGGGCATGATGGCAGCTGATGTTACACCCAAAGAGCCTTTAGAAGGCCAGGACTCTGATTTAATCAATCAGCTGAAAAACAATCACATGGAAGAAAGGGATTACCTGATAAGTGAGCCAAAAGGCAATCAGATTGCAAAAATGGATTACACTTGGGGAGAATACAGGCCTTTTAAACCAACATGGCTGTATCCAGTGCAAACAATTCCAATGTAATTGCTAGATGATGAGAAGAGATTTAGAAAGTGGTAAATAGAAGGTAATTAGATAGGTTGGCTGCCTGGGAGAGAGGGTTTGCTTGTATTTCTTCAGCAGGAGAAGGAATCAAATGGGTGCCAACAAGTCATATTCGCCTTGTCCATCAGAGAGAGACAGAAAAAGAGAAAGACCTCAAAATAAAGGAGAAGATCTAAGAAACATCTGACACTGAAAGAGCATGGCTAATAAAAAGACTGTTAAAGAACTTTAAAACCAGCAGGAATCGTTGGACTTCCTCACACAAGATGAGACTAATGGACAATGGACTTATGGACATTTATAAATTTTCAATTTATGATTATTTGATTATGTTATTTGTCATATACTTCTAGCATGTATTATGTTACTATGTTACTATGTGCTTATGTAATTTATGTAATTATCTGTAATACTTCCCATATTGATGGATTTATGTTTCAAGGTCATTTATGTAATTATCTGTAATACTTCCCATATTGATGGATTTATGTTTCAAGGTCATGACTGTCCTATGTTCTAAATCAAAAGAAAGGGGGAGATGTTAGGATTACTAAGTGAGAACTCAGGTTGTCTGGACAGTGACAAGGTGAGAATTCAGGTTTTCTGGACAATTACAAGGTGAGAACTCAGGTTGACTTGATAGAGGGGGCAAGCTCATTGGCTGGGGTGGTTCTTCCCAGAAGCCCTTGCATTATCCCACACCCATTCTCTGGGAGGATAAAAGAGACAGCACTGGGCGTAGAGAGCAGATCGGCCTGGAGAAGGATAAGAGCTGGAGGAGATTCAGAGCCAGGATTCAAGAAAAAAGACTCTGAATTGCATCAGGCTTGACGGGGCTCTCTGCAGGAAGGGAAGTCACTTCTTTGGACAAGAGTTAACAGCAACTGCCTGGAGACAACGGTTCACTACAGGAAGAAGAATCTGTCTTAAAGATTTGAGTAGACACAGCAGATCTCTTCCCAGAGAGCGATCCGGCAGCTTCTAGAGACGACAGCTCGTTACAAATAAAGACTATATTTCTATGCAGCATTAAGTAGCAAATTCCTTTGCTGCCAAACCGCCCTTGGTTACTTTGGGGAAGGAAGGAGAGAGAGAAAAGGAACTGACCCATCTCGGTTTAAACCTCAGTTTACTCCTCATCACTTTTAAGCAAAAACAGTTGCTTTTCTATGAAATCAGTAAAAGTACTTAGATATGATGGATAAAGTGAAAGAATACCATCTTTATTGATAGGGTTTCCTGATTTCCTTTTATTTTTTGTTTCAGATAGTTAAGCTAATGAAAATCTCCAGTAGACACGATCCCTTTTTTTCTTTTTGCTAGTTATTTTATAAAGAAGAGAGACTCTCTGTCATTGGAGTTTAGCATCTGAAGTTATCTGGAGTATTTGGGGGGAGGGCCCTGCCTTCTGTTTCTGATTTTTATGCATAATATATGTTTGCATTCCATTAGATTTAGCCTTCCTTTCAATTATGGAGATGACCCTTGAGTATCTTTTTATCTCTGGGAGTATGTATCTGTTATAACAATTGCCTTTGGAGAAAGGGGAATTGCCCATAATTCTAGTCCTCTGAAGAAATGCAGTACTAATAGATCCCTGGTCTCTATTTGGCTTCCTCGGGAGAACAGCATTTTGTGTTTGCTTGTTGGCTTCAGGTTTCCTAACTTGGAGCTGGCAGAAAGTAGTAGGACTGTGGTAGCTGTGGGTCTGGTTTCCAGAGAGAGCTATTGTTTGCCAGGTTTTGAATTGAATCGTTTTGCTATGTATGTGTAAAGTACATTTGCATCTGATATCTCTTACATTCTTTTGTAGCTCTATAAGATTTGTTCTAAAGATCCTGATGTGCTTCTTCATTTCTTTTTCTTAGCTGCTTTAATAACTTTGAAATCTTCTGATGAAAGGTATTATATTCATGCTAGTGAAAGTCATTGTCAACACCTGCTGGCCCAGTAGATTGATAATTGAGTGTAAATTCCTGAAGACCTGAGTTCAAATTTGATTTCAGGCATTTACTAGCTTTGTGTTCCTGGCCAAGTCATTTAACCACTATTTTCCTTAGTTTCTTCAGCTTCAACTATACCCTACCTTCCAAAAGTTTTTGTGAGGATCAAATGAAATATTTGTAAAAAGCTTAACCGAGATATTTGTAAAACTTCCTTTCTCTTTCTCTTTTCCCTCTTCTTCCCTCCTCTTTTCTTCCTCTTTTCTCTCTTACCCCCAGATTTTCTTTGATCTTCAATAAACTTGGTACACTTTATGAAACTTGTAGCTCTTATTGGATGTCTTCAACATAAGCACTGTTGTTATTGGTCCTTTGTTTTTGTGTTTTTCAAGGTGAATTTTTATTCATTCATTCATTGATTTATTTTGATTTGATTTGGAATATAATAGCTTTTTACTTTTCAAAATACATGAAAAGATAATTTTCAACATTTATCCTTGCAAAACCTTGTGTTCCAAATTTTTCTCTTTTCCTCCCCATGTCCCACCTCCCTTAGACAGCAAGTAAAACAATAGAGATTAAACGCGTGCAATTCTTCTAAACCTATTTCCACATTTATTATGTTGCACAAGAAAAATCAAATCAAAAAGGAAAAAAAATGAAGAAAAAAAAAAAGAAAGAAAACAACAACAACAACAAAGGTGAAAGTACTATGTTTGTGGTATACATTCAGTCCCCATAGTTTTTCTCTGGATACACATGGCTCTCTCCATCTCAAGTCTATTAGAATTGCCTTGAATTACTTTATTGTTGAAGAGAGCCAAGTCCATCACAGTTGATCATCACATAATCTTGTTGCTGTGTACAATGATTTCCTAGTTCTGCTCACTTAATTTAGCATCAATTCATACAAGTCTCTCCAGGCCTCTCTGAAATCATCCTGCTGATCATTTCTTATAGAACAAATCATATACCATAACTTATTCAGGCATTGCCAAAATGATGGCCATTCACTCAGTTTCCAGTTCCTTGCCACTACAAGCATTTTTGCATATGTGGGCCTTTTCCCTTTTTTATGATCTCTTTGACATACACACCCAATAGAAACACTGCTGGTCTTTTCTTTTTAAAGAGTACCATTGACATAATGTCTTAACTGACATGTGAATTGGATTTGAGTGAGGCAGAGTTTTAGCTTCACTTTTTCTGAGTTGTGGAATTGTCTAGAATCAGGACAAAAGTCAAGATACTGGCGATGGCCCAGGATGCATGAATGCAGCAGATGACCTTGTGGCCTTTGATGCCTGACCAAACTCTTAAGTTCTCTACAACACCTGTATTTACCATCTTCAGCCTTAGAACAAGTTGTTCTTAGCTGTCCATTCTTCTGGGAAAGATTTTCACATGTTTGGGGGTAGAGATCCCCCTAACTCATTGACAGGTTTGAGGCCTGTTGATCACTTTTAACCTGGTTTAACCTTCTGCCAAGATGTCTACCATGCATACTGTAGCTTTGTGGAGCTACAGCCAAACTGGATGAAGGTGTATGGGGTGTAAAGATTGTTTTGGTGGGGGTAGTACTTCTGGTGTTTGGGCTAATCCAGTTCTTTTCAGGCTGGAGTTTGGAGTTCATTCCTTCACATTCATCTTCACAAGTCTCACATAAGCATTAAAAACTATGTGAAAGCTGAATTGGGGAGGATGGATTATTCGGACTCCTCAAATAATGCCATGTAGGTGGTCACCCATTACTTTGTGTAGCAGGTTACCCCTGTGTGTATCCATTATACATTTCCTCTTTATATTTGCCATAGTCTATTGTTGCTATTTATTTAACCCTAAAGAAAGTACAAGGGCTTTTCAGCATCATCTTCAATTCATCTTCCGGTGAGGCCAGATCCATTGCACTCTTTCCTACTGTAACTTTTACAACTTTCACAATTGAAATTTTTATAAGACTTTGCATGGAGAATCAGTAGTTTGTATTGGGAAGATGATTTGCTAAAGAAAGTCCAGTGTTTGAAAATATTCCTCAGAAAGGAAGGGGTAGTTGATTAGAACTGCAGCCAGTTTGGAGAAGTGAAGGTGACCCTAGATTTGGATTCTTGCGTACTTGTGAAGTTGGTCTTATAATTTCACATGTGCAAAGGAATGGGACTGACGGAGGAAACTGATGATAGCTCAGAGATAAACCAGTTTCACTTAGTAGGTTTGGTACCCTTATGAAAATGAATTTTTTTAAAAGCCTAAAAAAATTTCTTCCCTAAGCAAAACTCTTCCCTCTGTTTTATTTAATTTAGATACAATCAACAATTTATTTTTTCCCTGGGGACATAATTCTATGGCAAACATAGAAATTCAAAGCTAAGAAACCAGAGCACTTAACTCTTAAGAAGTTATATTAAAAAGTCAAAGACAGCATAATAACTAATAATGTCTTTGTAGCTATAAATATGAAATTTCAAAGCTATGGATAGAAAAATTGATTTTTAGGAAAAAATAAAAATCTATTCTATAGTTCTAAAGACAGTTGGTTTTGGAACATAAAAGTGTATTGTGTATAATTTTTTTATAAAATTATCATATTTAATCTACTTTGAGCTATAAAAGATGTGGTTGGGGGAGAACCCAGAACAATTTAAAGGAAAAAAACACTCAAGAAACATCTTTTTCCTTTCTAATTCCTTAGGAAATCTAAAAAATGGCTTGGAAAGGAGGGAAATTTTCCCCTTGAACTTTTTGTGTCTTTTTATGTTTTATTTTCTCAGGTTTCAGATCTCTATTTTTTTAACCATGTGATCATTGTATAAAATTAAGCTTTAGTTGATATAAACTGGCTTCTTCCAGTATCATATTGAGTCATATGAGTAAAGTAGATTTAAAATGTAACCCATCTTCATTCTAATATTCTCTGGTTTTAGGCTTTGTCCTAGAATTAATTAATTACTTTTCAGTGTTCTGTGAATCTAACATAGCAGGACTAACAATGTCCCATCACACTGAAGCTTTGAGATAATAAGAGGATAGATAAAGATGCTATAGGAGGTTTTTCTTTTTTTCTGAAATCTGTATTCAGCCATTTTAATAGTTTCCCGAATAATGCATCTAACTTTTAGCTTCTGTTTCTAAAGAAATGGTAACGTATTCTGTTTTCCATTTGTTTATTTATGGTCTTATTTTCTACCCTTGCAAAACTTGATATAGGTACAAAGCTTCAGAAATGTACACATACCAGAATAATAGATAACTCTGATTTGGTTACAAGGCAATAATTTAAGTAGACAGGTTTAGCTGATAACATAAAACACTAGAGAGAAATAGGATCAGTTTATAAATGTCAGCAGAACCCCTGAGAGTGAGTTGCTGCCTTGGAGCTGACTCTGGTGCTGTTATTTCATGTAATATATTATAAGAAGAAATAAACTGATGTCTGAGAAAATCTGGCTGACCAAGATTAAAAGAATGGGGTTGTAAATTAGCTATCTCTTTTATATTACTTTAAAGAAGTTTTTAGAAGTGACTAGACCAAATGGGACACTTATGCCCTAGGTAGGACCATTTTTGAGGTGGTGCTGAGAGACCATAATCCCCTCATATCTGGATCTCACTGTTAAATATCTGCTTAACCACTTCCATAGATCTGTGTTGTAAAGGAGTACCATCAGATGTGCTGCCAAAGAGAGGCTAGGAAGTACATCATTGTTTATAGTTATCTCTCATCTGGCTGATAGGTTCATTATACACATTAGGTCTGGTACCCTGGACTTGGTGGGGAGGTCAGTACAAACACTGTTTCCCTGGCAGCTGCAGCCATTTGAAATGCTGATTGCAAAATATTTTAGTGATTTGGTGAAACAAAAATCAATCCAGCATAATAGGGCATTGTCACAAGATCGCCATCTCCCGAGTTGAAAATAAATATTCCTGCTTTACCTTGACATTTATTCCCCATAAATGTGCTAGCGTTTATGTAGCATTATTCTGTGATCATGTTTTATTCTCTGTGACATGCTTGATTATTGATGTGTCTGCAGAGTCAGAGAAGCAAGTGGCATCAGGCAGGATTAGCTTAGGGCATTTACTGGTTTTTACTGAATGAATTTCAGTTTGGAGCTAAATATATTGACATAATGGGCTACAAGGCATTTATAACCAACATCTGTCATGGTAGTCCTAAGTCTTGTTGCAGTCTTCCTACTATCTCCCATGTTGAGAATTTAGACAAAAAAATTGGAATCCTTTGAGTTTTAGCTTTCATTAGGATGCTATACATTTGATTTCATTGTTTTTTATAGACAGAAGAGAGTTTGAGTTGGTGGCACTTTGGGGATTGTTCAGTCTATAAGGAAAAAAAAAGTTCTAGATAGGAAAAGAAAACTGGACACCAAATTTCAAACTCTTCAATCAAGTCTTGCTATGAAGCAGAACTTTTAAATAGAACTGTGCTGAATCTGAGTCAAGATAGTTATAGAATTCAATTCTTTAAGGTCTTCATTGAAGGAGCCTAGAGAGATTGATTATCAGCACTACTTCTGAGCTGGTATCTCTCTTAGCACATGGTGAACAGATTGTTGCTCTGTAATTAATGTCTTGTTCAGGAACCCACTAAAATACTACAGGGAATATAGAGTTTTGTGTATGGAGTGGAAAAATGAGGAGGGGGGGAGTGGTATCTATTGTGGCCAATTGAATTCCTCTCTTCCATTTATCTCTGAAACCCAAAGAAGTCTTGTGAATAAGAGTAGTATTGGGGTAGCAGTGTTAGAAAGGGAAATATCTAGATGTATACTACCTGCATATTCCGTAGAAGTCTAATTTCTGAAGCATATACATTGTTTCCATCATAAAACCTGTTTGAAAACACATTTACAAATTCTGTTCCAAATGGGCACCAACTTTAAAAAAGCATAATGTAAGTCAACTTCCATTTAAGATAAATTTCAAGCTGTTTGTGAGTAACATGGTTGGAGAAAAAATGTAAAGGGCTGAAACTCTGAAAAAGGTGTGCTTGAATCAAACAACTGAGCACTTAAGGCTAGATATGAGACAATGACCCTATTAGCATATGTTTGGAAAAATGGCTCTTCTCACTGTTGATGTGGAGATAATCTTAGGCAAGTGTTAGAGGGCGGGGTGACAGGGACTAAAGACTCACTTTGCAGCAGGAGGAGGAGAGAAGTTGGTGACTTTAGACTTGAGAATCCAGGAGCCTTACGGTAGTTTTTCTGTCTCCTTCACTTCTCCCCCTAAAGACCAAGGACTTTAATTTATCCTGACTCTGGTTGATCCTGAGGCCTCCAGGGAGCTAATCTCGACTTGCTAGCCTCGACTTAACAAAAAGAGATTGAAACCTTGATTTAAAATGAAGTTTGGAGTTTCATAGTTCCTGATTTAAACTAAGCAGTGGAGATGATTGACCCCTTGCCTAAACATAACCTTCATGATGACTCCATCTGACTAGATGAATATGGTCTGGAAAGCTGTGGTCACACTTCTGCTTCAAATCCAGAGAATTATTTCTGCCGTACCAATTTGATTAAGGAGGAGAGGTCAAAGTTTAAGCTTAGGGAATGGTTGATTAAGGGGGAGATGCCAAAGTTTAAGCTTAGAGAGTGGTTGAAGAGCTAGGAATACAAGTTAAGCTAGTAATTAGCATTTCAAATATAAAAGTTGATAATTCATTTTCCTGATGACTTGTTTTGATGCAGTTGAGCAGAATGTGATTAGATTGGTATTTCATGTGACTTTCTTCATTCAACAAAATTTGTTTTTAAAGTATTTATTGACTTTCATTTATAGAGCTCTATAATATATGCATATGTGAGTGTGTGAGTTACATAGTTTACTTAAGGGGGAGAAATCAAATGAACATGCAAATAACTTCCATAATATATGATAGGTTATTTGGAGAGGTATGATAGGGCTTTTTGCTGATAGAAGATAGAAAACATCATCCTGTAGAACAGTTTGTATAGGAGATAGCAACTAAATTGTATTTTAAAGGACAGTAGGAAATCTGCTGGCCAAGATGAACATTTCAGGCATAAGGAACAGCATGAGACAAGCACAAAAAACCAGTATGTACTTGTGTTTATAGTTAGTATGAGGTATGTGTATAAATAGTTTGATTTGAATAAGAATATTGAATATAGATAGGGGAAAAATATTACACAAACCTGGAAGGGTAGAGTGATATATATTGTTGGAGGCCTTAGATGGTTTATTCAGTAATGGGGGGATCATAGAAGATTTTCAGGGGAAAAGGAGTGTTATGACCACATTTACACATTAAAGAATACTATCCCAAAACTTAGTCCAAGTGAATTTATGATAGTAGTAGAATTTACTACATTTCTTTTTTCCTTTTTCTTCTTTCCATTTGTGACTGCTTCTTACTCCTTCTTTTGTATGGATATAGCTTCTCTTTATGTGTTGTCTTCCCCAGTTAGAGCTGTTTGCATCCTCAGCACTTAGCATTGTGCTTGGCACATGGTGAAGATTTAATAAATGCCTTTTCACTAATTTATTACATTTAGTAAGACAGTATCAAAACTGCTTAATTTGTCTTTTTTTCCCTTCTGAATTTCCTTCTGTTTTCCTTTCTGTTTTTAAAAATGAATTTTTAAAATTGTTAATGGATGCTCATTTCTCATTCATTGTTCATCCACTCTTCTATTTATCTGTTCTCCATCTGCGTATTATTATCATTACTCATCAGCTTCCCTGAGTCCCAACAGAAACCTTCTTTTTATAACATATAGTATTTAGTTAAGCAAAACAAATGGACATTTTGATTGTGTCTGAAAATGTGTGTCTTATTTTGTGCCTCTGGTCTAGCAGATGGCAAAGTCCAGATCTTTCATTTTACATTGAGATCCAAAAAAGTTAAGTGACTTGCTTAATGTCAAGTAAGAGATGGCAAGCAATGGGATTTACACACAGATTGTAGTATCTTTCCATTGTACTTGTTCTACTTGATTGCTGACACATTTAACACAATTTTGAAGCATTTTCTAGTTGTTTACTTTTACCTTATATAAAAATCACAAAATCTTAGAGAAGGGAATCATCCCTAGTATAACATACTAAGCAAGTCATTTTTCAACCCTTGACTTCCAAACAGTTGAAACTTGCTATCTTTTGAGACAGTCCATTTCTCTCTTAGACAGATGTAATTGTTAGGGAACATTTGCTGCCTCTTTGTATCTTTCACAAATTGCTCCTGGCATGGCCCTCTGGGGACAAATAAAATAAGTGTCATTCTTCTTCTAAAATGGTCTTTGATATAGTTAACATTGCTATCATGCCTCTCTAAGTCTTTTTTTCTTTAGGCTTAACATGCCTAGTTCCTTTAACCAAACCTAAGACATGATTTGAAAGCCCTTCATTTATCCTGTTTTTCTTCCTTGGACAGTTATAAGCTTTTCAAAGTTTGTGTTTTTTTTTTTTTTTTTTTTTTTTTTTTGTAAACTATAGAGAACCACAGATATTGGGGAACTCTGGAGAAGTATACTTGAAGCAAAGATACAATGGGGTGTTAACTCAGTGTGATTGATGAGATGATGGTTCTCTAGTTCATATTTACTTAGTACTTAGAGTGGTGATGTAATTGTTCTCTAGTTCACACATATTTAGTGTGCTGTAATGATGTAATCATACTGGGGTATTTAAGGGCTGAGAGGACTGGAAATAGACAGTCCATCTTCAACCAGCCTCCTGGTGGCTCTCCTGCCTACTTCACTCCTCTACTAAGATCAAGGCTGGTCCCGAGATCCTCCAGAGAACTAATCTGGACATTACATAAAACCAACAGAAATAAGATTAAAAGGGAAGTAGGGGGGAAATCTTTACAGCTAGTATTTCTGATAAATGTCTCATTTCTAAAATATATAAAGAACTGTATCAAATTTATGAGAATACACACCACTTTTCTCAGAGTTCCCAAACATTTGCGGAACTCTACAGTAAATCACAATGACCAGAACTGATCATAGTGCTCCAGATGAGGCCTTAGGGTTCAGTGGGACTATCACATTCTTATTCTTTCAAGCTGTTTTTTTTTTTTTTTCTTTAATGCAGTCCAAAATTGAATTCATTTTTTTTTTTTTTTTTTTTTTAAGCGGGCTATTTCACATTGCTGATTTATATTACCTACTATTCATTAAAACTCTCCCCCCTCCCCCCCGCCCTGAGGCTGGGTTTAAGTGACTTGTCCAGGGTCACACAGTTAGGAAGTGTTAAGTGTCTGAGACCACATTTGAACTCTGGTCTTCCTGAATTCAAGGCTGGTGCTCTATCCACTGCGCCACCTAGCTGCCCCCATTAAAATTCTTTTCAGAACAAGTGAAACTATAACTTACACCTTCTCCATCTTAATTTATAGAGTTTTGGGTTTTTTTTGGTTTTTTTTGGAGGGGTGCACAAATATATTTGCCTTTATCCCAATTAAATTCCTTCTTATTTTAATCAGTTCCTCTAGTCTGTCAAAGTCTTTTTAGATCTTACATTTAGTTGTCCCTCTCAACTTTGCATTATCTGAAAAATTGATGTGTATACTATCAGTGTCTTTATTCAAGTCATTGATTAAAATGTTTCATAGCACAAGAACAAGCACAGATCCCCTAAAGACTTTCTACCACATTGACACTGAATTCTCTTTGAATTCAGCCATCTAGTCAGTTCTGAATTATATTATTGTCTAATTCCTATTGTTCCATCTAGAAAATTTGTAAGAATCAAAGTCAAGCTTTTTGATCATTTATTTGCAGACTATTCTCTTTCCTTTTTGAAAACCAGTAAGATCTTGTGGGTTCTCTCCCGTTTTCCATACAGCAGTGATAATGGCTCAGCCATTCTATTTGCCAGTTTTAGGACCAAGAATGTAATTCAATTAATCTAAGTGTCTTAAATTCATCTTGGAAAAGCCAAGTATTTTCTTAATTTCATCTTTTTTTGAGTATCTATTCCCCTAGTCATTTTTATTTTGTCATTTCCAAAACAAAAGCCATCTTCTTCTGTAGAGAAAACAGAACAAAAGATGAAATCATAGTAGCTCAGGCTTCTCCCTGTTGCTAGCTTTCATCTGTCCATCTACCTTGAACAAGGATCTTATCTTTTCTTTGAACCTTCTTTTTCTTGCAGCTTAACTGAAAAAGCTTTTTTTGTTTGTTTGTTTGTTTTTTTTTTTT
Source organism: Sminthopsis crassicaudata (assembly GCF_048593235.1). Classification (NCBI taxonomy): domain Eukaryota; kingdom Metazoa; phylum Chordata; class Mammalia; order Dasyuromorphia; family Dasyuridae; genus Sminthopsis; species Sminthopsis crassicaudata. The sequence continues at coordinate 387,146,963 of NC_133618.1, read as the reverse complement.
TGTTCTTAGATTCCTTTGTTAGCCAAAGTTCTTTATCAAGTTTGTTATTCTCAATATTGTTTTTGTAAGACTACAACACACTTTTAGAATCATTTCTTGTTACCTGGCCTTGTTTCCATCTTCTGTATATTTACATTGGTCAAGGGATCTGACTTTTGTCCCCGTTGAAATTTTCCCTTTTTATCTTCAGAATTTCATTCATAGACATCTCTCATCCTTCCTGCACTGACTTTTCCCAAATTAGTCAATGTGATTCTACCTATTTTCTTTCTGAACTCATTTAAATTTTGCTTTCTCATAGTCTAGGCTGCATATTGGACTATATGTCTCATTTTCTTCTCTTTTTCATACTGCTATATTGGAATGGTTGCTTCTTTTCCAAGTTCCCATCATTTTTGTTCTAGCAGTCATTTCTTCATTCTTAGCAAGTATCAAATCTATAATACTATTACCCCTTGTTTGTTTCTCTTACTTTTATTATTGTAGGCATTATGTACTTTTTCCCGTTTTTTAAAATTTTATTTATTGTCAGTTCAGACAAGTTGTCTTTTCTCTGTATTTGTTCTTTTTGTCATTTTTTAAGGTACAATACTTATTTCTTAATACTATTCATTAATGGTAACTTGTTCAGTCATTCTCTAATTATTAATGTGTATCCACTTTGTTTCTAGTTTTTTTGCTGCAATAAAAAAATGCTTTTTTAAATTCTTTTGTAAATGGGATTTTTTTCCCCCTCTCTCTTTGACAAGAGTATATATATGCTTTGCAATAGTATCACTGATTTACTGGTTTAGTGACTTTTTGATTTGATTTCAAATACTCATTCAGAACGGTTGAATCATTTGTCAACTCTACTGATAGAACATTGACATTTATTATCACTTTCCTTTTTTGTTATTTTTTGAAGTAAAACCTTGGAGTTGCTTCAGTTTGCATTTCTCCTAACATTAGTGGTTTGGGGCATTTTGATATAGTTGTTATTTGCTTGAATTTTTTTTTTTTTAATTTTTGCATTGGAACAACCTATATGTGTCCCACTTTTTTTGCTCCTTCCAAAAAGTACTGTGATGAATGTGTTAAATCTCTCTTTATGTCTTCTCAAGATCTGTTCCTGCTTAAGTTCTCAAAATTTTCTCTTGGGACAATTTTTCTTGCTATCTGCTAGAGCCCTGCCCACTTTTTATTTTTTTTATTTTTTTTTTTTTTTTATCCAATTGAAGCTTTTTTATTTTCAAAACATATGCAAGGATAATTTTTCAACATTGACCCTTGTAAAATCTTGTGTTCCAATTTCTTCCCCTCTTCCCCCACCCCAGGGCTCCCCTAGATGGCAAATAATACAATATATGTTAAAAATGGTAAAAATATATGTAAATCCAAAATTTATACAATTATCTTGCTGCACAAGAAAAGTCAGATCAAAAAGGAAAAAAAATGAGAATGAAAATAAATTCAAGCAAACAACAAAAGAAGTGAAAATGCTATGTTGTCATCCACACTCAATTCCCTTACTTCTCACTCTGGGTATAGATTGCTCTCATACATTGGAACTGGTCTGAGTCATCTCATTGTTGAAAAGAACCATATCCATCAGAATTGATTATTGTATAATCTTGTTGTCATCTACAATGATTTCTTGGTTCTGCTCACTCAGCATCAGTTCATCTAAGTCTCTCCAGGCCTTTCTGAAATCATCCTGATGATCATTTCTTATAGAACAATAATATTCTATAACATTCATATACCCTAGCTTATTCAGCCATTCCCCAACTGTTGGGCATCCACTCATTTTCCAGTTTCTTGCCACTACAAAACCTACCTACTATTCTTAAGGTCCCTATTTCTATTTCTCTGACTATGTTCTTACTCTTCACTTCTGCTAATTATTCTGTTGTCCTATATTTATGACTTTCTTAGACTGACATTAGAGGCAGTTCAGGGCTGGCCAACACATTTTCATTTCATTGTTTTCTTTTTTTTCTTTCTTTCTTTTCTTTCTTTCTTTCTTTTTTTTTCTTTCTTTTCTTTCTTTCTTTCTTTCTTTCTTTCTTTCTTTCTTTCTTTCTTTCTTTCTTTCTTTCTTTCTTTCTTTCTTTCCTTTTCTTTTCTTTTCTTTCTTTTCTTTCTTTTCTTTCTTTCTTTCTTTCTTTCTTTCTTTCTTTCTTTCTTTCTTTCTTTCTTTCTTTCTTTCTTTCTTTCTTTCTTTCTTTCTTTCTTTCATTTCTTTATTTCTTTCTTTCTTTCTTTTCTTTCTTTTCTTTCTTTTCTCAACATCTTTTCAACTTTATTGTTAGTTAAAATTTCTCCATCTGACAAACCAGAATATTAGTTCAGTTGTCCTTTTGCAATGAAAGGAACCTTTACTGTTAGCAGAATTAGAGTTATTGAATTCCATTCATCTTGTCTCTGCCTTCCCTGCTTTTAAATTTGCTCTTTCAGTTCTTGTTATGTACTTGGTTACTGGGACTGGTGATGAGAATTGGTATAGAAGGTTAGATTAGCCTCCAGAATCCCAGAAATCCTGAATGGGATCCATAAAAGGTAGTGGCCCCTACTATTATTTCTGCTAAATGGCAAATCTCTTTTCTCCTTTATGTTTTTCTTCTCATATCTTTTACCTCTTTAATTTAATTCTTTAATTAATTTTAATTAATTAAAATTGAAATAAATTTTGACGTAATTATTGTATTTTTGAATGAAGTTTTGTATATGTTGTCCCTAGTTTGTTTTTGTTTTTTTTACTTTAAACTTTTAAAGAATTTCAGTTATAAACCTAGTAAATTTATAGCTACATATATTTTCATTTTTCTGGGGCATGTCTTGTCCCCATACTCTCTATGGTTTTTGGATAGGTTAAATAACTTAATAGAAAGAAAAACATTTTCTACTACTGCTATATTTCAAAACATGTTTTTCTGATGCCCTTTTCTTTGTTTTTTAAATTAAAAAAAAATCAGTGTCACTTCCTATTCATTCCATCCTCAATTTTCCCCTTGTATCAGGTATAGTCAAGCAAAATAGATAAATGTAATGTCCATGCCTAGAGATGTTTGCCTTGTTCTGCACTTCTAGACCCTCCTCTCTAATGAGATTAGATTCATGAAGTCATGATTGAATATTGAACAGAATTCTGAAGACTTTCACTTTTGTTTTCCTTTACATTATTGTAATTGTTTCTTTTTTTTTAATCCTATAGTTTTCATTTTGCAATAATCCTCCTTCTTGAAATTTCCCACTACAGTGTTAGCTTGAAAGTCATTGTTTAGGGTTTATATACTTAGAAAGTTAATTGCTAGGTGAAAAACAGAAATGGCATGATAAAGTTGTTTTTCAGTTCAATAGATTTTATTGAGCACTACTTTTTAAGCCTTACACTATGGTTTTGTTACATACTGTGGGGTTTATAATCTTATTAGGGATGATTTATCTCTAACAAAATGGTTATCATGACACTCAGATTTTATCTTTGTAAAGAGGTGTGATATGCAGACTAGACATGTAGATATTCAGAAAAGGAAGACATTGATATAGACAGTCTAGACAGCTTCACTGCCCACTAGGAATCAACTTGGTTGTTTTAAGTTTACCATTATAGCAAATTTGTAGAAATACAAATCTTTTAATTAGCAGCCCTATTATCCAAGTTATTTTTTGAATGCATGGTTGAGCATTTGTCACCACAGCCCCAGAGGAAGAAGTCAGAGGAAGTAATTGTGGGAGGTGGGATATAGGGAGGGGTAGGCATTGGGTTGATATCAATGGAAATGGGAAGCCTGTAGCTTAGTGGCTGCTTTTATAAGCCAGCTCTTACATGCATTGTAGAAAAATTGGCTTAAGCCCATGATTGAACTAATTTTTATCAAAAAATCCTAAAGCTGTTTTCCCTTTTTGCTTGATAGAAGCTATTCTCATTTAAATATTCTTTGGGTTTGCATTTGGACACAGTGCTGGATTTGGGATGATTAATTTATATTCTGGTATCTCAAGGAACCAGAGAGATACTGTCCCATCTTTAAATGCGTTTTATTAGTGAACGGTGTCAAAGCCTACAGTAGATTGGAGTTTATAATAGATGCAGTGGATGGATGTTTTTCATATGACCCATATCTAGCTTAATGTGTATATTTTCTCTTCCTCTCAGATTGAACTCCCTGTAGCTTTTGTTCACACTGAGCTTTAAAAGAACAAAATTTAGCAATCGTTATATTGGAATAGAAAGCAATAATTCTTTTTTTTTTTTTTTTTTTTTTTTGGCTGAGGCAATTGGGACTAAGTGACTTGTCCAGGGTCACATAACCAGGAAGTGTTAAGTGTCTAAGTTCAAATTTGAACTCAGGTCCTTCTGACTTCAGGGCTGGTGCTTTATTCACTCCACCAATTAGCTGCCCTGAAAGCAATAATTCTTTAAAACAGTTGATTGAGTTTTTCAGGTAAGAAGGAAGAAAGAAAAATTTCAGTCTCTACCATATGCTCAGTACCTCAAAGTGTTTTCTTTTTATTCATGAAATAATGTCACTGCAAATAAGGTAGGGAAGTTTATTTTCCTTTTTCTAGAAAGAAAAAGCAATTCAAGGACTCTACAGGGAGCAGGACAAGAGTAGCATTGGACTTGCAATCAGAAGCTCAGAATTGGGGTCCTGGCTTTATTACTTAGTAGCTGTGTGATTTTTAAGGAGACATTTAACTTTTATGAGCCTGTTTCCTCATCTATAAAACAGAGAAAAATCTATGTTATTTGTTTTCCTTATTGTGAAAAATTTTAAAAAGTCATGTACTGAAATTATCTTGCACTATGTAAGTGTAAATAATTGTGAAGAACTTTACCATTCTAGTACTATTGGTACTAAATGCTATTGCTTCCACTAAGCCCTCTTTGCAGATGAAGTCATCCAAGTATGCTATTCCTTTCTACTAACCCAGTACTTATTCCAAGAGTCAAATGTCAATACATCAGTGTCATTTATGTAAACACTTAATACCATTTTACAGTTGCATGAGAGTAGGAGGATGAAAAGTGAAGTTCCCAAAGGGTCCTCCACTCTTTTTTCTGTGCTGAACTCAAGATCTTCTTGGCGAGGAATTTTGAAGTTTGGGAAGATCTTGTTGGGACTATCAGAAGTATTGCTTTGTAAATAAGACATATACACAATGTCTCAAAAATCTTAGTGAAGTTTTAAGTGTTGATAGCTTTGTATTGCACTGAGACTTTTTGGATAACCTGTATATTACTTTGCTTGGTTGGTTGTGAAGGTAACAAGTGTTCATCAAAGTGAACAAATAGTCAATTACTTCAGGATCTGAAGGGAACTTGTAAGATTGGAGGGAAAAGATAAAAATAAATTAATATCTGCCTCTTTTCCCCTCCATTCAGTTATGACTATTATAGTTTTGAAAAAATAACAAGGACAAAAGGGTACATTTAGCATGCAATCTTTCTGTTTCAAATTTGACTAATGAGAAATTTTTACTGCTTTATTTGATTCTCAAACTATGTTCAAAGAATCTATTGATCAGTAAAGATTATGAAAATAAAAAATGGTTTGCATAATGAACTGCTAATGAAATTATGCTTTTGTGGTAAAGGTTGACTTTCTAAGGTCCTATTATACTGAAATCCATCCTTTTCTCCTAAAATAAAGTAAAGCTCCTAAATTTGCTGGAAAGTTGGTGTACTTAACTTTCATGCCTGGCATCTTTCTTTTAACCTTATTCTTTACACTGTCAGCCTTGCTGGGCTAGTGCAGGTATCTTTTGAGAATATTTGTTTTTACTCTTTGATTTTATTAACATGGCACCTCCCTCTTAGGACTATCCCAACCTACCTTTACCTTCTTAGATATTCCTAAATTGTAGGTTTGACTATGTCATCCTACTCCAGGGAGACCCTGTTGAATTTGAATTGAATATAAATTCTGTTCCTTCTGCCCCGAGCTACGAGTGTCCTCCCCCAATAAATTATATTGTGTTGATTTTGTATATATTTTACATGCAATTATATATGTAAGTAATACTTATTTTTCCATATAAGATTCTTGAGCCCAAAGACTATTTAATTTTTGTCTTTGTATCCTCAGTCTGTACTGTAGTATCAGGTGCATAGGAAAGGTCTTAATAAATATTGATTGAATAATGTAATCATTTTATACAGATTTAGATGTTGTTTTTTTGTTTTTTCAATAATATGGGAAATGTTGGCATTAAAATGATAGTCAAATGTGGGAAGACTGATGGTTTTTGAAATCACTTCTGTCTTTCAATCTATGGTTCTGTAATCAGTTTTAGAGAGGCATTCAGAAGACAGGCACATCAGATAAATGCTGATTAAATTTTGAATTGATTCAATAATTCTGGAAAATAACTTGAAATTATTTAGGAACACTTGTGAAATGTACATCCCTCTTCACCCCAAAGTTATCGTTCTGATACTATCCAGTGAGGTTATTGATAGAACGATAAAAGCTCTTTGTACAAAAATATACATGGCAATATTATTAATGATAATAAGTTGGATTCAACATATGTGCCCAACAATAAGAGAGAAATTGAGCAAATTATGGTATAAGAAATAATGGAATCTTATTTCACTATAAGAAATAAAAATATGAAAAATTCACTTGGGAAGACTTTCATGAGTTGACTGTAATAATGTAAATAAAGTTAAGGTGGAGTAACAACACATTTTTGCTTAAATACAGACTGTGTTCTAATTGGCAGATTCTAATTGGTCTGCCAGCTTCTAGCTCTTGCTTTCCCTCTCTAATCCATCCTCCTCATAACTCCCAAACTATTCCACTTCACTCCTTTCTTCAAAAGCCCTCAAAGTCTTCTTGTTATGCATAGGATAAAATAGAAAGTACTCAACCTGATATTTACGGTCCCCTACAGTCTTACTCTAAACCACTTTTCCCTTGTTACTTCATTTTATTTCCTTTTATTTACTCCTCCTTTTTTTCTGCCATACCTAACATTGGCACTTTTCTAAAGCTGATTTTACATCTTCCACCTCTTGGCATTTGCCAATGCTACCCCCACTTCTTGTAATGTCCTCCTTTGCCATCTCTTCTTAAAATCCTTAGCTCTCTTTAAGAATTAGATCTTTTGCTGTTTCTTTTGTGAAATCTTCCTCAAATCATTAATACTGACTTATTTTTGTACATGTTTTACATTGGATTGAAATGTGAGCTTTTGCAGAGCAAGGAGAGTTTTTTCTATTTTTATGTGCCCATCTCTTAGCACAGGGCCTCATACTTAGTGTCTACCTGAGAAGTATGTAAATTGAGCTAGTCTGAGGGCTAGATGCTCTGTGATACTAATCTGAACAATACAGATCACCCTAAAGAAGTTTTTCCTTCTTCTTTTTGTTTTTAAGACCTTGTTTCTTGTCTCTTTTCCCTGATGTTTTCTTTCCTTTCAATTTGTAAGCCATTTCATTAATTTCTTGGCTTTTGCTTTAGGTCAGGAAACTTACAAATTTGGTATGCACTTTACTGGGGTCAAAATGATCTTTTATTATTCTTTTCTGCTTCTGCTCCCATGGAGGTTTTTTCTTTCATGTTTTAGTTTTGTTTTAAATGACCATATCCTATATTTTGAATAAATGTTATTTGGTTTGTACTTCCTGTGGGAAGGAAATATAATAAATATAATATATATTATATACAATATAAATATTAATATAATAACAACAACAAAATTTGGTTCTGCACATATATATTGTACCTAGGATATACTATAACATATTTAATATATATGGGAATGCCTGCCATCTAGGGGAGGGGGTGGAGGGAAGGAGAGGAAAAATTCGGAACAGAAGGGAGTACAAGGGATACTGTTGTAAAAAAATTACCTATGCTTATGTACTGTCAAAAAAATGTTATAATTATAAAATTAATAAAAAAAAGTTAAAAATCCTTATTGCTGTTTTTATAATTTAATAATTTTTGGATGTGTTTTTCCATCATAAAATTTTTCCAGTCTCTTTTCCTTCCTCTTTCAGAAAAGCATTTTTGAAGACATTTTGGGGTGGGGGCGAAGCATAGGAACATCCTCCCTCTCCTCCAACAAACCTGATCAATGCATTGTAGAGAAATGAATATATGTATGGTAAACCACATTGGAATTTGGGGAATCTTTTTATCTCCTTTGATACTGTGCTTGTTATTTGTAATTTTGCAACATTCACTTTTATTTGTTTTTCTTTTTAAGTGTGGCTCCTCTTTCCATAAATGTTGTAGTCATAGTTTTCTTGACTCTATTTTATTGTGCATTAGTTCATATAGATCTTTCCATGCTTCTTTGTTTTCTTTTACAACAGTGCAGTAATATTCCATTACATTCATGTATCGCAATTTGTTTAGTCATTTTCTAATTAATAAAATCTATTTTGTTTCTAGGTTTTTCTTTTTGTTTTTGTGAATGCAAGAATGTTGCTATAAATATATTGGTGTATAGGGAAATATTTTTCTTATCAGTGATATCCTTAAGGTAGAAGCCTAATGGCAGAATGGTCAGAGTATGTGAAAATTTACATTATTTTATTCACATAATTCCAAATACTTTCCAAAAACTTTTTTTTTTTAATTGACTCAGCATTCTATAATATTTTCACTAGTGTACTTTATTTCCCACAATCCCTCCAATGGTGACTATCCGGATCATTTGCCATGTTTGCCAATTTGCAGAGTGTTAAATGAAACCTCAGAGTTTCATTTATATTTTTCCTATTATTAGTGGTTTTGAGCATTCTTTCATATGTGGTTGTGAATTCTTCTTCTTCTTCTTCTTCTTTTTTTTTTTTTTTGCTGAGGCAATTGGGGTTAAGTGAGTTGCTCAGAGTCATATAGCTAAGGAAGCATATCAAGCATCAGAGCAGATTTAAACTCAAGTTCTTCTGACTTCAGGGCGGGTGCTCTATCTACTGTACCATCTAGATTTAAACTCAAGTTCTTCTGACTTCAGGGCGGGTGCTCTATCTACTGTACCATCTAGCTGCCCCTGTGGTTGTGAATTCTTTACAATTCTTTTGAAAATGATTTGTTCGTATCTTTTGTCCACTTGTCTATTGGAGAATGGCTTTTGTTTTTATATACTATATATTTGTTAATTGGTTTTGTATTTTAGATACCAAACCTTTATCAGATAAATTTGCTAATGATTTTTTATTATTCTGTTGTTTCCTATCTTATCTTGGATACATCAATTTTCTTTTTGCTATAACTTTTTAGTTTTATCTTTATGCATCATCTCTTAAGATAGCAAGAACCTTAATAATTAGTTGCTAGATTAATTGACTGCAGGATGACTAATCCACTATATATGGAACAATACTAGTTATTAATAATTAATAATTGCAAAAGCTATTAAATTTACATTCATCCTCACTTGAAAAAAGTTGTCTAGGTAGTTTGGCATTCATTACTTTTTTTAGAGTGCCCTATCTCTCCATTTCTCCTCCCCCTTTTTTTGTGATTTCTAAGAATATTCTTAACTAATAGTTTTGGAGTCCATGTTCTTTTTTAGCCTTTTGTGGAAGGTAAGGAATCAGTCTTCCCTTTTATAGATAACAAAGTTGAGCCAAAAGGCTCATGTAGGGACTGGAGAAAAACTAACAAGGCATTGTTCACTACTTGTCCATTTGTTCCCATCGTATGTACTTAGAGTGAAAACAGCTTGGGAAGAGCTTATTTTAAGGGTATTTTTCATTGTATAATCCTTGGTCATGGCTCTTTGCTGCAGCCCAGCCTCCTTTCTTCTTAGTTCTGGGCACTTCCCTATATTTCCCTGCCTAAACTGCTCTGCTTGCTAGCTTTTATCCCAAGTATGTTAATTAAAAGTTTTTCTGCTTTTGCTCTTACTCTGTACTCTTCCTGAAACGGCCTTTGCTTCCTCTCTGCCAATTTTTGTCTCTAAATTCTTTCCACATAGTGTCCCTAGATCCAACAGTCCTCCTAACACCAATCACGCCTATACTTTTTATCTTTGGAATACTTAAGCAATTCAGATTACAGTAACTTATTCTTCACTTACTAACATGTTGCTTTGTAATTATATTGCAGTTATTTTGTATGCTCTATATATTTTGTCTTCCTAATTGGTTAATAAGTTCCTTAAGGGAGGTACCACTATTCTTTTTCTTTTATGTTCACAGAATGTTCTAGTATAGGACTTTTGAGTATTAAGGCATGAAATAAATCCTGTTTGGATACCTAGTTTATCCAAAGTATGAATGCTTAGGTTCTTATAGGCCCAACATTGATTGTTTCAGATGCAGGGACTTACCTATTTATTCTTTACTTTAAGCATGGAACCATAGATGTATGTATGGGGAGAGTGAAAGAGGACGTATATTTAAAGGGTTTGCCTTTTTTTAATGCTTAAATTCAGTTTGTTTGGCACTTGTCACTTTCCTAAGTGAGGAGCTGGAGCTTCTTACTAGCAGGAGCAATTTGTTGTGTCACACAAGTTTGTGAAGGTGAGAGAGAGCCCTTTTTGGCTAGTCAGAACCCAGAATTCCTTCCCTTCCACCTTAGGTTTAATGTAGTATTCTTTCTGTTGGCTTTTAGATCAAGCTGTCCCTGCTGGTTCCCATGTGCGTCTGAATCTACAGACTGGAGAGAGAAAAGTAAAGCTCTCAGATGAGGAGAAATACCAAAATAACTTGAAAGAGCAAAAAAAAGGCCAAAGGTAAAGTATAAACTCATACTATGGTGCTGGTTTCTGTAATAATTCTGACATTAACTAGAGTAATATTCCTTAATTCAAAGTACAATAAAAAAGCCTCAGAAATTCAATTCTCTTTGTTTAAAGCACCTAAGAATGGACTGAAGTTTACCTTTGTACTAGCTTCACAAAGTAAATGAATAGTTTGACTAAGATTTTAGGAAAAGGGTTTAATCTTTAACAAAACACAGCTATTCATAAGAACTTAAGGATGATCCATTTTCATCCTAACAGTTAATGAGCTGATTATAGATGAACCTTATTTATTCATTAAAACAGGTCTTGCAGCCCAGCCCCTCATTTTTTTTTTAACTAGAGCTCTTTTTAGAAAGCCAGAGAACAGAAAGAAAATCAAATCTGCATTAAAATAAAATATAAAATTATAATTCAGAATTTTATCTAATTCAAACATTCTCCAGTTTGTTTAAATTACAGTGGTTTATATAATCTAGAAATTAAAGTACTATTCCAGCAGATTAGCTTATCCTGTTGTTTAACACTAAACATCTGGACAATGAAAATAAGAATACTTGTATTACCTACTTCATAGAGTTGTGTGGAAAGACTTAAAATGATTCTTAAATGTGACCTACATATTAGATAACTTGAAGCCAAATAATTCAGCTGTACTGTGTCCTTTGTATTTTGAATACAAGTTGTATTTACATAGTACATATTTACTCCCCTTATATGGAGTTTTATGTCTATCTATCTTGTCTGTCTCTCTCTTCTCTCCATTTTTCCCTTCCCCCACCCTTTTCCCCCCTCCTTCTTTCCCCTTCCTCTCTCTCCTCACCTCTCCTTTCTCTGTGTGTTTGTGTAGTTTGGGTGGATTTTATTTGGAGTAATTAATGTAGATTTTTAATTGAGTTTCCAAAAACAGGATTTTTTGGTTGGAAACTTATGATGAGCTTAACATATATTACATATTGCATATTACTTAAAATTTTATCATTTAGCCTCTAGTCTGCATTTACTAACATTAAAGGCCCCCCCACCTGGAAAAGAGGCAGGCAGGTGGTGCAATGATTAGAGCTCTAGCCTTGGAATCAGAAAGACTCAGCTTTTTGAATTCATGTTCAGCTTCATACACTTACTGGCTATGTAACCCTGGGCGAGTCACTTAACCCTGTTTGCTTCAGTTTCTCATCTGTTAAATGAACTAAAGAAGAAAATAGCAAGCTACTCCAGTATCTTTACCAAGAAAATTCTTGGATAGGACTGAACTAATGAACTGGAAAAATTTAACTTAGTTCTCACCTTATAGGCACAATTATTCCTTTGGCACTCCAGGGTTACTTCCCATAAATTCATAATATTTTTCTTTAGTTGGATAATTGATTGCGCTTATAAATCTGTTTATAACCTATATTTGATAATCTTGTCTGCTGTTTCACTGACTAGTTATTAAATTATTAAATTATTAAAAAAAAATCCAAATCCATAACCCTTTATCTTCAAACTCTTATGAAATTTTTAACACTTGATGATCCTCTCCCTTTTTCTTGGTGGTTTCTATCATAATCTCTTGATTCTCTTAGTATTTCTCTAACCATTTTTGCTGCCTTGTCTGGCTTTTGTTCTAAGCTCTTCATTATGAGTGTGTCATTTGAGTGTTCTGCTTTTGCTCTGTCATTTTAGTAGTCTTATTTTATTTTCTCTATTTTCATCCAAAAAACTCTAAGCAGATGACTATTAAATCTCTATCTTTAGGTCTGATCTTCTGAACACCAGACCCTTATTTTCTTGCAAGACATTTTACCTGCATGTTTCACTGGTAACTGAAACTGAGCTTCTTCTTTTCCCCCTAAATCTTCTTATCTTTATTGTTTCTGCCTTTGGCATCCACTATCTACCCTATTTCCTAGCTTTGCATCTATTGATAATTCTTTGCCTTTCTTTAATTCTTATATCAAATGATGTTGAGTTCTTCTCAGCAACATCTTATTTCTTACTCTTCTTTTTTCCTATTTCCACTACTCTAAGCAGGACCTCATTGTTGCCTTCCTTGGATTTTTTTTTCTCTTTACAGATATTTCTACTTTCATTCTCTTTCTTTCCATTCCTCCATTCATACCATTGCCAGAATAATATTCTTATGGAAAGATTCCTCCTTCTTCCCCTGTCTCCCGCCCCCTGCCCCGATATGTTTAGACATCTTCAGTTTTTTATTTTAATCTGAGGCTATGTCTATTTAATCCTGTTTTATATAGAAATACTCTCCTGTAGAATATGAGCACCTTGTGTGAGTTGCTTTTCTTCATATCCCCAGAGTCTTGCAAAGTGACACATAGTCACAAAAATAAATACTTGTTGATACTAGTTGACTCCAGAGCTCTTAGGAAATAGCAATCTGAGGAAACAGATTGTGAATAAAAAGGAGGTGCCTGACACTCATCCTCAAGTGTTTTTCTGTTGGTTCCAGTAATAGGTCTTACTACTTTTTCTGTAGAAAGCTATACCAGGAGTTCCTTAATGAAGGAGAGTAATGTGAAAGCATAGAAAGCTGAGACCCTTGACTTTAAATTATTCTAGCCTGTCCTTCACAGTAGGTCTCTTCTTCAGTGCACTTTGTTCCAGTTATATTCTCTTTCCTGATTCTTTTCTCCATATTCATGTTAAAAGTGCTCTTTGAACATCTTCACATTATTATGTCTTGCTCTATGCAAAGTTATTCTTTTGTTTAAAGCAATTTTAGAAAATTTCCAGACAAAAGTCTCTAATAAGTAATGGCTTGTTTTTATAAAATCACAGCATTCACTTTTAAAGAGGAGCTAACTTAATGATACAAACAAAGCATCATATTGTAGATATCATTCCAAAAATCAACAGTATTTCCATGCATTATTTTCTACATTTAATTTTTATTGTATTCCTCAATTACATGTAAGCAAACATTTAAATTTTGATTTAATTTTGTAGTTACATTTTGTCTCAAATTGTTTTGTCTTTCTTCCCCTCTCTCTACCCCACAGTAGAGAACTTCACTATTTCACATAGATACACACAGACACATGTGCATATGTGTTAATGTTGATGTTAGTATTTATAATACTCAGAATAACTTAATCATTCACAGTTATCCTTTGAATAATATTACTGTTACTGTATATAGTATCTTAAAAAACTCTTTCCATATTTTTCTAAAATCAACCTGTTTTATCATTTCTTACAGCATTGTAGTATTTCTTTGCAATCATATACTACTATTTGTTTAGCCATTCCCCAGCTGATGGGCATCCTCCCACTTTCCACTCCTTTGGCATCACAAGGAGAACTGCTATAAGTACTTTAGAACTTTAGATTCTTTTTCTTTTTTCCTGCTAACATTGGGAAAGAGACCTAATAGTGGTATTGCTAAATTAAAGGGTATACAATTACAACTAATATTTCAGATTGCTCTCCAAAATAGTTGGATCAGTTCATAGTTCCACTAAAAGTATATATATCCTAGTTTTTCATATCCCCTCCAACATTTGTCATTTTCTCCTTCTATCATTTTAGTTAATCTAATAGGTCTGAGATGATATCCCAAAGTTGTTTTAATTTGCATTTCTCTAATCAATAATAATTTAGAGCATTTTTTGTATAGCTGTATATCACTTTGATTTCTTCATTGAAAAACTGCTTGTTCATATCCTTTGAAACATTCATTTAAAAATATTTTCAGTCCCCAATTCTCCTAGTCCCCTTGCCTCCTTCCATCCTTGAGAAGGCAGAAAATTTGATATAGATTATTATGTGCAGTCGTGCAAAACATTTCCATATTAGCCATGTTTCAAAAGGAAACACAGACTAAAAACCTTAAAGAATAATAAAGAAGGTAAAAAAAGAAAGTATGTTTTAATCTGCATTCAGACTTCATCAATTCTTTTTCTGGAGGTGGATAGCATTTTTCATCATAAGTCCTTCAGAATTGTCATGGATCATTGTATCATGCAATATTTTCTAAATTTATAATGCAAGGCACTATAAACATTAACAAAAAAATAGTATCATGGAAATATCACAGGAAATACCAGCAGAACTTACTGCCAGTCAAAAAACATTAATCCAGTTAAATGTATCTTACATGGAAAAGCCTCTCAATTTATCTACCCATTTTGACATTTTATAGGAATTATATGCAAAAAGCAGAATAGGTATCAGTTTTCTTATAGCAACCATAAAAGGTATGACACTCATAATTACCGTTCAAGACACAAATCAGTTTTTAGTCAATAGGCATAGTGCCTACTGTGTGAGAGATTATATTAAGTACTATGGGTACAAAATGTGATAGAAGATAGTCCCTGCTTTCTAGAAGTTCATAATTTTATGGAAGAGACAATGTGGAAACTATACTAACGTGATATATGTAGAAAAAATTGGAGGTAATCAAGAGAGGAAACACATTAGCATGAAGGGTAAACAAGAATAGCTTCTTGTAGAAGGTGGGATTTTAATTGGTACTTGAAGAGTCTTTAAGGAATCCATAGAATCCTAGAGATGGAGGTCAATAGGGAGAGAATTTCAGGGCTGAGGGGCAGCCAATGAAAATAAATGTCCAAGTGTTGGAACATAGAGTATCTTCTAGGAGAATGGTAAGGAGAAAGATAAGAAGGGAACAGGTTATGAAATGCTCTGAATGCCAAACAGGATTTCTTGGAAGGGATGAGGAATCACTAAGGTTTATTGACTAGGAGAGTGACATATAAGTCAGACATATACTTTAGGAAGATCAATTTGATAGCTGTTAAATTGAAGAAGGAAGAGACATGAGGGAAGAAGAAGGTTATTGCATTAGTTCAGGCATGAAGTAACAAAGCCCTGTAACAAAGTGATGGTTTTGTCAAAGAAGATAAAAGGACATATTTGTTATAATGAGGTGGTGGTAAGAGGAATTTAGGAACTGAAATTTGCATCAAAATTTTGATCCTGGATAACTAAGAAGATGGTGGTGCCCTTGACAATGAAAAGGGAAGTTTAAAAAATGGGGGAGACTGTTAGAGAAAAATTATAGTTTTGGTTTTGGACATGTTGAGTTTAAGATGTCTTTGAAGATGTCTTATTCAAAATGAATTGAAGTTGGATGTGGGATTGTAGAGTTTAGATCCAGATAAGTAAACTTGAGAATGGCTTAGTTGGAACTGATATGAACTCCCAAGTACAATAATATAGAAGTTGAAAAGAAGGGGGTCTAGGTTAAGAGCCTTAGGAGAGATCTACTTAAACATTGAACCAAAAACAGTAACAGTGAATGCTGAGATGCACAGGAGGAGGACCTGGCTAATAATGTTATAAAAACCTAAAGAGAAGAAAATATCAAGTAGAGTGTGGCCAATATTATCAGAGGCCACAGAAGAGTTGCAAAGGTTTAGAGTCAAGAAAAGACCACTGGCTATGGCAAATAAGACATCACTGCTGCTAACTTTGGGAAAAGTTCAGGTCTAATGATAAGATTGGAATTTAGACTGTGGTGATAAGAGAATGAGAAGAAAAGAAGTGGAGACACTTGTTGTAAAATGCTCTTCTCAAGTTTGTCCACAAAAAAGTGAAGAGATATTGGATGATAATGAGCCAGAATTGATAAATCAAGTGATGGCTGACCAAAAGAAGTTTGCTGTCAGTCATTACCTATGGCCAGAGTTGGTGGGTTGAATTGGTCTTGGATTGTGGGGGCCCTGAGGTTGTGGAACTTTCCCTTTCTCTGAAAAGTTTTAAATGGGAATTAACCTGTGATAAGAATTTTCAGTTTTTCCTAAGTGATAGCTAATACATTATCCTTGGTCCTGAATTTTCCTCTATTCCTCTATTAAACAAATCTGCCATTTAACACAAACGAGAAAAACTGTTGGCAAATCCATCATCTGCCTCTCTGATGGATGCCTCTCCTCTTCAGAGTTGAATGGTCAGAGTTTGGCTCAGCTCCAGGGCACTTTTCTATGGAGATTATTTTTCATGATGTCATGTAGAATTTCTTCCAACATTTTCTTTCTTTTAAATATGATCTTATTGATGTCTTTTGTTTTTTTTTTATGTCATCATTGTTTTCCTCAATATCTTTCCCTCTTTCCCTCTTTTCTCACAGAGTAGTCTCAAACAACAAATAATTACTTTTTTAAAGATTCTAAAAAAAGACAAATAAGAGAAAAAATCAGCACAACACAATGAAAAAGTCTGAAGACACAGATGACTTGTGACCTTTCACTTCTACAAATGGATTTGAGAGTATCATATATTTTTTCTTTCGGGTTATGCTTGATCTTTATAATCTTGCTACATTTAGTTTTTATTTTATGTATGTTCTTTTTATTTCTATTTACATTGTTGTATTTATTATGTATATTGTTTTCTAGGCACCTTTTACTTCACTATGCATCAGTTCATATAGACATTTTTCTGCTTTTCTATATTCATCACATTCATCAGTTTCTTATAGAGTGCAGTAATATTGTATTACATTTGTGCACCACAGTTTATTTAACCATTTCTCAACTGGTGGGTATCTTCTTTATCTACTGTTATTAGCTCTCATAAAAAATACTGTCATAAATATTTTTGTATCAATGGAGTACTTGAGCTATAAGCCCAGTAATAGTTATTGTTTTTTGAATGATTCAGTCTTACTTTTGTGATCACAGGTTGATCTCTCTCTCTCCAAGTGAAAGCCACATACTTCATATTACTATATGAATAGATAATTTTTAAACAAAAATAAAAAATAAAAACCATTTCTAGTCCCCCCCACCCCTCCCCGGAGGCTGGGGTTAAGTGACTTGCCCAGGGTCACACAACTAGGAAGTGTTAAGTGTCTGAGACCAGATTTGAACTTGGGTCCTCCTGAATTCAGGGCTGGTGCTCTATCCACTGCACCACCTAGCTGCCCCCCATTTCTAGTCTTATGAAAAAAATGCTCTAATTTACTATTGATTAGAGCAGGGGTTCTCAAACTACAGCCTGCGGACCAAATGCGGCCTGTTGAGGACGTTTATGTGGCCCTCTGGGTTATGGCAAATGGGCTGAGGGGTGAAGACAGAGTGTGAGGTTTTGTTTTTACTATAGTCTGGCCTTCCCACAGTCTGAGGGATAGAAAACTGGCCTTCTATTTAAAAAGTTTGAGGACCACTGGATTAGAGAAATACAAATTAAGACAACTCTGAGGTACCACTTCATACCTCTCATATTGGCTAAAATGACAGGAAAAGATAAATGTTGGAGCAGATGTGGGAAAACTGGGACACTAATGCATTGTTGGTAGAGTTGTTAAATGATCCAACTATCCAAGAGAACAATTTGGAGATATGCTCAAAAGTTTATCAAACTGCATACCCTTTGATCCAGCAGCATTTCTATTGAGTCTGCATCTCAAAGAGATCATATAAGAGGGAAAGTAGTAGAATTTTTTGTAATGGCAAGAAACTAGAAACTGAATGGGTGCTCATCACTTGGAGAATGGCTGAATAAGTTATGGTATATGAAAGTTATGGAATATTATTGTTCTATAAGAAATGATGAGCAGTCTGATTTCAGAATAGCCTGGAAAGTACTTACATGAAGTGAAGCTGAGTTAGTGAACAGAACCAAGACTGTATACAATAAACTGTATACAATAACAAGATTATGTCTTACTTCAATAGAGTCTCATAAAACTCTAGAAGCTCGTTCTGACTTTTGCCATGTATAGCTGCTACTACCATTTCTAAAACTCTCACCACTAAGAAGAGCAACCACAATAAGAAATGAGGCACAATGTGTTCTTGTGAGTAGGCACTTGGTCTCAGAGTTAGGACATAACACTGGCATTGTGGCTCTGGGTAAGTCACTTAAGCTCTCAATGTACTAGTCAGTTCTCTGAGGTGGAATTCTTATTGAGAGCCTTTTTTACTGGTGAAATCATAGGTCCAGTCAAGGGAGAAACTGATGGGGCTTGCCTCTTTTCAACAACGTGGTGATTCAAGGCAATTCTAATAGATTTGGGAATGAAAATGCCATTCACATCTAGAGAGAGAAGTATGGAGCCTAGATGTAGATCGAAGTATAGTATTTTTACCTTTTTGTTGTTGTTTACTTTTTTTTCTTTCTTGTGTTTTTTTTCCCTCTTTTGAACTGATTTTTCTTATACAATAAGACAAGTATGGAAATATGTAATAAAAGAATCATACATATTTAACCTCTATCAGATTGTTTGCTATCTTGGGGAGGGGGGAGTTAAGGGAAAGAGGGAAAAAATTTTGGAGTAAAAAGTTTTACAAAAATGAATGTTGAAAATTATCTTTACTTATATTTGGAAAAATTAAATATTATTTTAAATAAACCGGAGATAGTTACATGAACTCAGACAAAATTAAAGCTAAAATAAATTTAATCAAAAGAGGAAAAACAGGGAAACTATACTGTATGTCAGCCATATTAATAACTATTGTTCTGGGTTAAACCTGGAATTGTATTTGCTTTCCTTTTATTTTCAGATTTCTTGGAATCAAGGTCCGTTCATGTGCACATGAATGCTTATCACATATTTAGTCAGTTCTTTATTTTTTAGGGGCTATCCTTTTAGCAATTGAGAATATGTGCTTAACAAATAAAAAGGGAAACAATAGGTCACAAAACCATTTGGCAGTTGATATCAGGGTCAGTTGTTACACAGTTTAATATCTGCCACATATGTAATTGCTTTTAAGGAGTCACTAGTCTGTGCTATTCATAAATAACAACAACTGTGGACTAATTTACATAGTATTTAATACCAGCAGAAGGATATACACATAACTCCCTTTGTGCAGTTAGCTTTTTGGTACTTAGTGACTAGTTGATCATCTTAAATGCAATAGTACATAATGTGAAATGTATGTGGGTGTCTCAAAGACAGAACTGGTCTCTTGGCTCTTCCTTTTCTTTGAACCCTTGGCTGTGATATGTAACAGGTGAAGCCTGGCACAGTTCCCCAGTGGGGAGCTTTTCCATGAGGAAATGGCTCTTGTTGACTACTTTGGGATTGTATTTTGTTAGGTTGGATCTCAATACACATGGTTTCACAACTCAGGATCTCAAGAGTGCTCTTGAAAAATTCAAGGAGGGAGCAGGGGCTGAAAAAGAAGATAAGGTATGTGCTTTCTTCACAAGACTCTATTGAAGCTCATTTTGACTTTCGCCATGCATGACTGCTACTACCACTTCTAAAACTCTCACCACTAAGAAGAGCAACCACAATAAGAAATGAGGCACAATGTGTTCTAGTGAGTAGGCACTTGGTCTCAGAGTTAGCACATACAGTGGCATTGTGGCTGTGGGTAAATCATTTAAGCTCTCAATGTACGAGACAGTTCTCTGAGGTGGAATTCTTATTGAGAGCCTTTTTAATGGTGAAATCACAGGTCTAGTCAAGGGAGAAAAATCAGCAAATAATAACAATTACAGAATAATTTATGTAATTTATGTCATACTTAATGCCATTAGTAAAAAATTAAGTTTATAGACTTTGGAAAGTTTTTGAAAATGATTATCTTCATAAGACTCCTGCATTATGAGTTAAGACCTAATAGACCAGTTTCCCATTATATGGTTGTAGAAACTGAAACTTAGAAGTGAGCAAAGTTATAGTTTAAGTCATTTACCTATTCAGGGAATAAACTGCTTAATGTGAGCATAAGTCTTATTTGTGTCTGGTGTCAGGTTACTTTCAACCTAGAAGTCCTCAGGAGAGCTTCTTAAATCCAGGTGAACTGAGGGGGGCAGGAATAAAGGCAACATTAGACAGAACAGATAGGTGGATATACTGGCAGGAGGCAGGAGGCAAAAAGAATAAGGAAACCTTTGAATCCCATATAGTAATAGTAATCTGAGCAGGCACATTGCATCTGCTAAAGGAAACAGGCTGTCAATACTGAGAGGCCTCAGAAGATCCTGAAGATTGCAGATTGATCCTAAGCCACCCATTGGACTTGATCCTGCTCCTCAGACTTCCTCCTGCTCTGTACATTCACTCCCTAGCAGTTGAGAAGATGAATGAATTATTTATGATTTAGGCCTGTTTTATAAATCAAGATTTGTCCACTTATTGCACCCTTTCCAGTGTCCAAATATTTTCTTCCTTGGCAACATCTCCCTTTCCTATTTCATATATTCCATTTGTAGTTGAGAGGCTTTAGTGTTTATCAAGAACTTAAAGTTTTTTTTAAAGTCTTAAAATTTTTTTGTTGTTATCTTCCCAATTGAAGATAACCCCCTAAAACACAAAATCTGTTCCACTTAGTTTCTTTTTACCCCTTTATTTTATCCAACCACTTGTGCTGAGCAAGGTCTCATTTTCCTTTTTCTTAAGCATTGAATACTAGAATTTATCTGTTTTGCCTTTTGAAGTGAGAAAACAGTGATCTCTATTAGAGGTAGATTATACTGCTTGTTCTTAAGATTTTTGTGACACCAGGATTTGAACTCTAATCTTTTACTTCATATTTCTCAAAACTGGTACATAGAACCATAAAACTTTTATCTTAGCAAACAGTTTCTTACTTTTCAGAAAATTAGATTCAGAAGAGTGAAGGGAGAGCATTTATTTGCATGTTTGCCATGGGCTAGCCCCTCTGCTGAGTGCTTTACATTTGATCTCACCATCCTCGGAAGTAGGTACTGTTATATCTCTTTTTGACAGAGGAATTTGAGGCAGATAGAACCTAAGTGACTATCGAGTTACACAACTAATAAGTGATTGAGGCTGGATTTGAATTCAGGTATTCTTGACTCCAGGCCCAGTGAATGCTCTAATCTACTATTGTACACCTAGCTAATTCAGACAGAAGTCATGTGGCTAAGTAAATGGATTGAGTGGATTATAGAACCTTGTCCTTACTGATGTAAAGAGTTTTGAAGCATCCATGGGCAAATATACATGTTACAAATATACATTTACATGATGTTTACTTCTGAGAATGATGTTGAAAAAAGTCAGGAGCTTAGTCTCTTTTTGTAGAATTTTCATATGCTGAAAGAATTATCCTTCCCAGGATTTTCACTTCCCAGGAGAATTCTGGATTGTTAATATTAAGTCTTTATCTTTTATACTTTTAATACCTTTGTCCCTGTTATTTGCATAGCTTTATGTTTGGGGAGTATTTTATCATGGTAGCTGTTCCTCCTCCCCCCCCCCCCCCCAGGAAGTGCTGAGACAATGGGGATTAGGTGACTTGTCCAGGGTCACACAGCTAGGAAGTGTTAAGTGTCTGATGTCAGATTTAAACTCAGATTCTCCTGACTTCAGCGCCGGCTTTCTATCCACCGTATCATCTAGCTGCCCTGAGAGCCATACTTTTTAAAGGTAAGCAGTTATAGCTCATGGTTTGGCATATGATCCAGGGACGTGTCCATTTCTCTATTCAGCTTATCCACCTTTGATTCAATCTTGTTAAAGACAATCCTTAAGGTAGGATCCTATGACAGTATTTCCCTATTTGAGTCTAAGGAAGGAAAATGTAAAACTCTGAAGGGTCAGTTTCTTTGCAAAGAGAATGGTCCTTTTTTCAATTGAGCTCCTTCATTTTCTTTGGATGCTGTTGCTAGGGGATGCTTATGATGGTACAAGAAAAGCCATAGATAAAGTGATGAGCAATTTGTAGCTGATTGCTTCTTGTCATCCTGATTTTATAAATATCTGTGCCATTTACTTTTTCTTGAATGACAGAGATCATATTACTTGAGACAAAACCTACTATGTCCTTTCAGAGTTTGTGAATATTATATTCTGCAATTAGAATGAAAAATAGGAACCATCACATGTTTGAAATAGTCAATTAAAAATCTTTTCCCACCTAACTTGATCTCAGAAATACTTTGTGTACATATATGGAGAGAAGTGAATATAGAGTGTTAGGGATTTGGGTGCAGTCATTCAGTAATTTACCCATTTCAAACAGTCATACAAATTGTACACCTGTGACAGTAATGGCAGTGATTTAATTTTCATCAGTAAATTGTTCTCACTTTTGACAGCTCTCTCTCAGCCCATAGTTTTTTTCTTTCCTAGATTTCCCTGAAAACTTGTTATATCACTTGGGAATATAAATATGGAACAGAGATTGAATTTCAGGCTTTTTGACCATTGGCATCCCCTAAGTCTCATGAAGAACTCAATCTCCTAATTCCCCACCCCAGAGCCAATTAACTATTTACATTTAGAAATCATGCAACTGCAGAAAGGAGAAGGTTCCATTCTCTATCCTAGAAGACTTACATAAGGACATTGTTGCTACCTTTGGAGCCTACAAATTAGAAGCCCGTTTTTGAACTTCTTCCAAATATATTCTAAATGTCTAAGTATATGGAGATTGGTTCCTGGAGTCCTTTTGCCTGGACATAGTGGAAAGATTTAGAATGTTAGAAAGTAAAGAATCAGGCAGGTCCCAAACCTCTTGGGCATCAAGGGTTGTGGTAAAGGAAATACTTGACAAGATAATTTATACTTTGAAAAAAAATGTCACATCTGTTTCCAAATATATCCATCCTTCTCCCTACCAAGAAAACCATCCCTTATAACAGATTTTAAAAGAAAGCAGTTTGGTAAATTTAACCAATACAATGATTATAGTTGACAGTATATGTAATACTCCATGCTCATTGTGTTCTCTGCTCAATCCCTCAATGAAGGTAGCAAAGTGCATTTTTTTCAACTCTTTCCCAGGGCCAAGCTTGGTCATTTTATTTAAGTAGCATGTAGCTTTTTTCTTTTATCTAAGTATTTTCTTGACTGTGAAGTGGCTTGCTACTATTAAATCTTCAGGACCTTTTAAATACCTATCTCTTGACTCCAATTCTCTCTTATAGTTTCCACCCTCTTTTCTACCCACCCTCTGCCATCTTCCCACATAGCTTTTGCTCATACTCTTGCATTTTTTTCCTCATGCCTTCTCTTTTATTGATATGTGATATGTAGGACCCTTAGGGGACTAATGATTTTGAATCAATTCTTTTTTGCCTGGTATGAGTCTTTATTTTCCCTAGGCCCAGCAGGAAGAGGTCAGGCGACGTTTCCGCCCTATTGAAGATCTGAAGAAGGACTTTGAAGCCTTGAATGTTGTCATCGAGAGTGATCTTCAGATTATGGTTCGGCTGATCAATCAGTTCAACAGCTCTAGTACCACTCTGGAAGAGAAGATAATGGCTCTCTATGACCTGGAATATTATGTCCATCAGGTGAGCAAGCAAAGTTTACTGAATAAATAACTTCTAAGATCGATAGATATCCCATTCAGTTCTGAACAGGCCTGTGTCATTATTACTCTCCAAGTGGATAGTATGTTTTTACCCAGAAGGGTCAGAACTCAAATTTTGTGCTCTCAAGGGTGGTCTTTTTTCTATTGGGGCTGTCATGAGGTATGTGAAGAGCTGGCCAGGGGAAAGTCTATTAAAATATATGGTCCCAATCAAAGATTTTTTTTTTTAATTAAAAAAAAATTTTTAAAGAGGAATGTTTAGTTATTTTTACATGTACTTGGGGAAAAAAAGATAATATTATTCAAAAATAAAGGAAATATTTGCTTTAGATAATTAAGTAAAATTTGGAGGTTATTTTTCATTCTTCTTTTACCTCCCTCCCTGTAACTAGTCCATTGCCAGTCTTAATGTTTTCTCTTTGAAATCTGACACATCAGTGCCCTTTTCTCCATTTAAATGCTACTACTTTAATTCATGTTCTTATCACTATTTAATTGTTCTTCAAATCCCTCCTTTTTTCAGTCTTTTTGACATCATCCACCTTCCATTGTCACCATTGAATCCTCTTTGTAACAAAAAAAATTAGTTATCACACTGCCTGAAAATGCAACCCTATCTGATATTTCTTTTGATATTGTGTATACATAGTCTCCTACATCTCTACCTAGAAAAGGGAATGTGTTTCATCAAATTTTCTTTTGGAAAGTATATTGATTATTGCACTTATTCAGATTTTGGTGGATTTTAAATGTTTGTAGTCATTAGATATTTATTCCAGAGATATCCCAAATCTCAAATGTTCAAAACAGAATCCATCCTTCTTTGAAACTTTATTCTTGTTATCTCTTCCATATTGCAGATGTTGGAGTGTGGTGCCTTCTGTGAAATTAGAAAATTCTCATACAATTTTTTTGGCCCATTGTTTCAGAGAAATCTGAATTACTGTGGTATTAAAAGATAAAATATGTTGATATTATACAATGCTATGCATAGAATTTATGCATTTCTGAAGTTTCTAAACTTTTTTCTGTGTCATCTATGGTTTCCACAAAACTCCCCTAAAATTCCCATTTAATTTCTTATGCCCACCTGTGATATATTGAAACTGGAGAGTCATGCTGTGGAAGGGATAACTATGTTTCTATTGAAAGGCACCATAATTGTACTAGTTGTCCAGATCTATAATTTGTTTTCCTTTATTCCTCACACTTCCTTGCCTCACCTGTCTATTTCTTGCCATTTCTACATTAATATTTACATTTGACATTCACACTACTGTTACTTTAATTCAGTCCCAGCTCTTACCTTGATTATTGCAATAGTCTTCTCATTAGTTCTCCACCCCAATGCTCTTCCTGAGTCATCCTATCCTTTTCATAGCTACCAAAGTGATTTTCCTTAAGCACAGGTATGACAATTTTATTCTTCTACTCAGTAAGTTTAAGTGGATATAAAATTTGTTTATCTTTTAAAATCCTTCATAACATTTCCTCAACTTGACTTTATGGCTTCATTGTCTGTTACTTCCACTCCACATACTGAGGATCCTGATGTGCTCTTCTCCAAATCTATGATGTACTTTATTCTTGTCTCTTCCTTCTTCTCAAAGAGTCTTTCTTTCCCTTCAAGGTATAACCAAACACCACTTTTTGCAACAATTTTGTACCCTCCCCCTCTTTACATTTCCTTGTATTTTACTACTTTGTAGTATTCATTTTATTTGTATTCATTTATATTTATTTGCTTTGTATTTATTCTGAATACATATATATCTATCTTCTCTTCTACAATGTAAGTTTCCACAATTTGGGATTGTATTTGTATCCCTAACACCTGTAATAGTCCCTGGCAAACAGTACATATTTAATAAATATTTATTAATTTTATGAGTGGATGTCCATCAATTGGGGAATGGCTGCACAAATTGTGGTATATGAAGGTAATGGAATATTATTGTTCTATAAAAAATGATAAACAAGCTGATTATAGAAAGGCCTGGAAAGATTTACATGAAATGATGCTGTACAAAACAAGCAGAACCAGGAATATATTGTACACAATAACAGCAAGAATGCACAATGAGCAACTATGAAATGCTTGATTCTTTGCAGTGGTTCAACGATCCAAAACAATCTCAATAGACTTTGAATAGAAAATGTTATCTGCATACAGAAAAAGAACTAAGGAGACTGAATGTAAAATAGCACATGCTGTGTTCA